>NC_042289.1:622500-915000 GCF_901000725.2 Takifugu rubripes
GAGGAAAGATAGTGTACACAAAGATTTCAACATGCCATCTATCACTGAACATATGACAACCACTTCCTCCAGAGTTCTCAACACAAACAAGGGCCCCTCCTATTCTACAAAAAACTACACTGGCTGTGTAAGACAACTATGCTATTTCAATAAAATAAGAGCTTACGATGAACTGCCAAGGATGAAATTCTCTTGCTTAAGTTGACTCTCCAGGCCTGGGGATGGTATAGAGAAACGTCTGGATGCCTCCTTTTAATGGTAGCAGAAGCAACAGTATAATTATTAAACCCATCATTGGTAGATTATCACATCTACAAAGAATCATTTCCTATCCACATAACGTGTACCAAACATATATTAAGCAAGGCAAAATATACTTATTGACATTAAGGATAATGAAATTGCACTGTGTGTTCTTATCTTGAGCTACAATATCTCAAACATTCATTACAACTATGAAGAAACCTGAGACTTGACTGTTTACTTTGCTGACAGGGACCTTTCACCTCAATTTTTTCTCTAGCAAGTTATTCATTCTATTTT
This sequence comes from Takifugu rubripes, assembly GCF_901000725.2. Taxonomy (NCBI): domain Eukaryota; kingdom Metazoa; phylum Chordata; class Actinopteri; order Tetraodontiformes; family Tetraodontidae; genus Takifugu; species Takifugu rubripes. Next base: position 623,044 of record NC_042289.1, read on the forward strand.
TCTCACTTTAGACGAATAGAAAAAAGAACATATCCAAACTAGATATCTAACCAAAAGTAAAATGAGTTGATGTGAAATACTATAGCAGTTCTATTAATGTTTTTTTACTGCCTGTAACATAAATGTATGTACATTTCTACTTTAACTGATTGTGTGTGACATAGCCCCTAATAACAGGCTAAGCATATGTTCTATTAGCTATCCCAAATAAAACGGCTGAGAGAATATGAAACTGGAATGTTTGACAAGAGCATTTCAAAGCAAAAATCAAGTCTTTCTTTTCAAACTCGATATTCAAATTTGACAAACATTCCACATCAGCAAATTAAACTAGCTAAACTAAATTCAAATGAGTGAAACACCCAAATAATTTTCTAAGGATCCCCCAAGTGTGTGACAGAAGATGATCATAAACATACTAAATCTATCATGATTGATAACAGATATATATTTAAAAGCCTACTGATGTTGCCACCTCTATCAGGTTTACCTTGAGGACGTCCTGGAGCTGCTTTAACACGGCGTGGACCTCTTCTCTCAGCAACCAGTTGAATTCCTCTTCCTACCAAGAGGGAGAAATTATTATTTAAAAATTGATTCCAAAGAACAACAGGGGCGGCTGACCTGTTCTAAGACATCTATGTTGTCCTTCTCTCTAGACGAAAGTTAATAATTCTTTAGAAAGACACATTTGGTTTAATAAAGCAATACAGTACGCAATAAGTAAAAATATATTTTTTAAAAAGTTAAAAAGTTACACTTTTAGAAAAATATCTTTTGGCTCAATTTGACATATATTAACGCCATGTTTGACAATTTAAAAAAAAATATACAGTATGTATGTTTGGTGAAATTTTGGCTCAGGTGTGGGACATGTCCTGTTCTCGCTTTTGTTACATATTTCAACATCGTGTAACGCATATTTGTGATCTGTCGTTGTGACCATAGTGTGAAATGCTCGTTTACACGGTGGCGGGTCGCCACAGTCAGGCCCGCTGATGTCATCGTCACGCTGTCCGAGCTGCACGAGCTCGGGCGACCGCGCCAGCGTTGTCGCGCGAGGTGCTCCTCTTCTAACAACACCATCTGTTTAGTTACTCTTATCTATGTCCACCCACTAGTATCTCTATTCTTTTACACTGCATGCGTCAAAGCATCCCGTATTAACCAGTGGCTGTCAGTAAATAGCTAACCCAGCAGCCATATAGTATTTCAAAACCTAAAGAGAACTTACCAACACTGCTCTCTCCACCTGACTTGCAGCTGACATTTTGGGAAGCTCAGACAGAGACCTCTGCGAGTTCAGCATTTTGATCAACAAACAGAAGACGACGATGGAAAACTCTGTCCTCTGGTTGTAATCACCGTGTCTTCTTGCCTCCTAGCTTAGCTGCAGATCTGTTGCCTTCCAGGACTGTCGGAAATAAAGAATCTCGGACTCGAACGACTCAATTCTGCGACGAATACAAATAAATAAGATGTTGCATTTCGTAAGACTTGACCTTTAAACCAATAACATAAAAAAAACAGTTCTCATAACTGAATGCGGCATTTAAGGGGAAATGGTCATAAATGTCAAATGACCATAAATGTTCCTCCCTTAGTCCAGGTTATTTTGAAATAAAAATGACGGCCCTGCAAAAAATCCCCCGTACAACACATCAAAAACAATGCACGTGTGTAAATGGTGCGGTTTATGGTTATTTATTGCCAAAATACAAAGATAATTTGACTGTTTTTAACCCTTACGAGTATCACATAAACGGAGCATCTGACAAGCCGCACGATCGCTATTACCTAAGCCCCACCCACCGGACCTTATTTGGGAACACGATTTCCGTCTAGCTCAGTACTGGACCACTGTATACTGCAGACCACGGTGCTTGAAAAGCATGTAAATGTATGTCATCTATAGTATGGCCATATGTACTATATATGTATGTATCTACAGTATGACAATACGCATGCGTTATTATATTATCAAAATGTATATGGGTCAAAAATTGCCATAGTCAACCACAAATAGTGCAAGGGTTTAAATTTAATTTTGGTATATTTCCCAAATAGCATTTATTTGTGTTATAGTTTTTAATGTGTCAATTGTAGCTTCCACAGTCTTGATTTTAGTGAAAAATACAGGAAAACAACATGTAGACCAGTAATCAGGAGAGGATTTATTAAACAGCACAATGTCTGCACAAAATCATAAACATCCCACAAACTAAATAACACCCTCTTCCATTGATGGGATCCATCTGTCATTTTAAAGAGAAGCCAGATTATATAAGCCATATTAATAAAACTTTTATACTTGGAACAGCTGAAAGTACAGTATACTTCCAGTATAGACACAGATGTTAACAGTTGCGCTGTAGAATCAGAACATGTTTTCAATTAATCCCACTTATTGCATATATAAAAGGACCCCTAATTCAACCTTATGTGCTATTTACATGGGTCTTGTAAAAATGCTTTTTACAGTGTGAGGGGAACCAATTCAAACTCTTAACATAAATGAGTTTGGCAAAGGAAAAAAGGTGTCAGATGATGCCTTTTTTTGAAAAAATTAAGCTGAGCCTTAAATACAAGACCCTGGTCTTCTGCCTGAAGGTATCTGCAGTTTCTGCTTTATCATAAGTCTATCAGCTCTGACGGAAGGTGACAGCAGTGCTAGTTTATGAGTTGTTTTCCTATCTTGTCATTAAGTCAGGAAGATATAAAATTAGTCTTGAAAAAACATTCCGTCGTTTCCCGTGACTCCACTAGGGACTCAACATTAGTTGTCCGAAAGCTTAATGGAGCTATAAAAATGAGATAAGCAATATTTGAATAATATGTGTTACTTTAAACATCACATTTTCATTCATGCTCTAAGTCATCAATGAGATAAATTCTGTGGTGAACTATCTACTGATCAAAGTTTGTTAGCCAATTTATTGGTCAGGTTGCAGATCAAGTGATGAGACTGCCGGTTGTTTTCAACCTTGCTCAAACAATAAATATAAATAAATAAAAGAATGTTAATCTCTGCTCACTTTAGGCTAAAACTGAAAGTTTATGACTTTTCAAATACTACGATGATATATTTAATCATTGACAAATAAAATCAATTAATAGATTTGGGTTTTTATAAATCCTTTTGAACAAAGACGTAACTGACTTATGGGTTGATCAAGACCTGTAGGTTAAAATACAACTCAAAACCTAGCCAAGATTCAATTATTTTAAAACAGGATACATGAGAACTCTTGCAAACATAAGGAAAAAGAACAGAAACAGTTACTCAGGGGCAAAAAAATTACTGCATTTTTTTTTTTCATGACCACCAAAAAAGTTAATCCACATGAATCATCTAATGAAAATAATAATTAAAAAAAAACATGGTCAAACTGCACTCATAAAAAAGAAAATAAATATATCTATCACTGACTTAGGAGTTTACAGCTTAACATTAAGGCAATGCAGTGGCACCTTCAACGGCTTTCTCTTTCATGGAATTCTGGACACTTAAAGGGGATAATTGTCACTGAATTAAATAACCTTGTACAAACAAAATATATCTTAAAGTTTTCAAATACACCTTCTTTAACATCAGACTCCATATCCTTGTCACACAACCTACCCTCACAGCAAACGGCAGAAAGCTGTAGAACTACCTCATTTGGGCTCCGATTCCTCCAATACAGAGAGTGCAATGCTCAAGGCTGATTCTTTACCAAAAAAAAAATAAAAACCCTCCTGAGTTGTGGGCAGGTAAAAGAGGTGGTGCTGGGCCGAAATAAAACAAAGGAACAGAATTTCAACTAAAACATGGTAACTTTAGAGGAAGAAAAAAAAAAAAAAAGGTTTCGCAACTGTGGTCCAGAGAAGAGGGCTCCTATCACTCTAGTGAATATAGGCTCTGTACACTGCAGAAATGTCGTTGTCCGATTGATCCAGTGCCTTAGCCCTCTTGTACACCTGCACAAACACAACCAGATTATCAGTTTTGTCAGGAGTTTGAGTTGGAGAATTTGACAAAAAAAAAACAGCGAGTCTTAAGGAAATGGAGAGAGGCAAAAACTAGAAAATGTCAATGTTGCTTCTGCAGAGATTGGGGCTTCCATTTCTTCCTGTCAAGACCTATTTTATATGCCGTAACTGACAGTTATGTCACATATGCAGATTAAAAAAATATGTCTGAAATCGGAGCCCGGTGGATAGCAGAATCAAGACACACAAACCTGTTTCTGTTAGTCAGATTGGTATATTTGCAGTGCAGGATATGCAGAATAAGGTGAGGTAGGCTTTTGTGACAAGTGATAACTATGCCATGTTATTGGACTACTTTCTTTGCTTCAGTAGGGGTAACACGCACCTGAAAAGGTGCTAGTGGCAAAAAAACAATACTATACCTCATTGGCAGCTGCAGCCATTGGGGTTGGATGATTGGCCATGTCACCCATGGAAATAGCTAGCCTCAAATCCTTCTGAATATGCTTCAAATAATAATCTGGTTTAAAGTTGCCCTGTAGGATATCTGTAAAAAGCCAAAAAGATAATGTAAACTGAAAGACAAATAAGGACCCACCAAGAAAGAGAAGATCATGGAATCAGTACAATCAGGACTAACTTTGACATTTCTGGTCCACAAAGGTGCTTGCCATCTGGCCCTGGCACAGGATGTCTAGGAAGGTCTGCTGAGACTGACCAGTGGCTTGAGCCAGGGTTAGCCCTTCTGCAACAGTGGCCATAAAGCTGCCTTGCACCATGTTGAGAATCAACATCATCCTAGCTGCATTCCCTGGTTCACCTGAAAGTATAGAGACACAAGACTTAACAGGAATATGTCAAACAAAAGTGAAAAATATTTCATGTTGTGCCAAATGGTGTAAAGTGTAACTAAGCAGACACAGTATCCAGGTTATGGTTTATACCCAAGAAGAAGGAAGTCTTGCCCATGGCCTGGAAGCAGCTGCTGCAGTCCTCATACACAGTTCTGTCACCAGCTGCCAGGATGACCAACATCCCATCATTGGAGAGCTGCTGGCTTCCGGCAACTGGAGCCTCCAGGAAACGACCACCCCGTGATGTAACCAGCTGACAACCAGCCACAGAAGAACAGTTGCATCAAACAGATGGATACATTCCTGGGTATAAATTCATTGATTTTTTTCTTGACTGCTACTTTTCCCTTACTGTGCTGGAGTCTACACCAGCTGCATAAGGTCAAAAACAGGTCCCACAAACATCAACTTTTTCTCTAACAGGATTGCAATTTCTGGGCAGCGTGATAAAGTCGTATAAAAATGAGGACATCCTATTAAATATTCAGTTCTTCCCGCATAACTTTCTAACCTTTTTTTAATTTATTGCTGGAATAGAGAGTGACTTAAATGTAGATAAACACCTTACCTTTGTTTACCTCTTAAACAAAAACTATAAAGCTATCCAATTCCAATTGTTGGGCATGCAATCCCTTAATAGCGATGTCGTGGCTGGAATTCCAAGACACTCCCTTTCTTAGTTTTCAGCCAGTCTTTAACGTTACTACCAAAATCCCAATTTATGACATTATTGTCAGTACCGTTATTGATATCAAACATCCATACAATGTTTAAAAAGGATTTCATAGGTGTCCTCATTTTTCTAGGACTATCATATTCACTGACATTTTTAAAAGTTCCTGGTGGTGCTGCTGTGTACCTGTGAGAGTTCTGCGATTGTCTCTGGGTCAACAGTAGACATTTCTACGTAGCATTTTCCTGGTCTAATTCCTTGCAGCACACCACTGGGTCCCAGCACCAACTAAAAAAAACAACAAACGCAGGACATTTCACCACAAAACTCAAGTAACTGGCGTTTCTACAGTTACTTGTGCTCTTACTTACATCCCTGGCTGCTTTTGGGTCTGACACACATGAAAAAGTGATATCACACATGGACACCACCTCAGCTGGAGTACGACCTAACCTAGCACCCTCCTGGATGAACAGGTCACACTGGGACACAATAGCAGATGAAATCATGTCAATCAAATTTAAATAACTTGTTTCTTATTATCAACTCAGACTAAATGCTAACATCTACATTTATGTATTTCTGTATCAAGTTTTGAAATGTACAGTAAGCAGTTATTTATTGGAAGTGAGCTGAAAAATTCTCAGTGGATGATGTAATTACATATTTCAGTCTTTGTTCAAGTGGTATTAAGGCTACCTTTTCTGCTGTGCGATTCCACACTGTGACAACATGGCCCATTTTTAGTAGGTTGGAAACTATGCCACTCCCCATTAGCCCCAGACCCAGGAACCCTATCCTGCAGGCAAAGCACACAAAGGACAAACAATTCAAATCGTGAGGGAAAAGAAGGAAAATAAATTAAAAATGGCACACATCACTTAGATTGATAATGAGATCACGGACAGAAATCTTGATATTAGTTATGGGATTTTTTTTCCAGATGTCACTTCATCAGTGTTGTTTTTAAAGGCTGCAGTGAAGGTGTGTGAGTACCTTTTATCTGTCGGTGTGATGCTGCCATTGATGGCTGTGCTGTCAGCAGCTTGGATAGAAGTTGATCCTGAGTCCTGCACAAACACACAATGTCAGTTTTACAGTGAAGACAAAATTGTCAATTACTAAGCTTTGTTTTATAATTTAAGAGACAAGTGAGGGGAAAATATTGTAAAAAATAAATGAATCCACAGAAATTATGGAAACATTATATAATTAGTATGTAGTTTAACTTGGGCCTCCATTATTGTCCTAAAGATCAAATTCAAATTGGGCTTCAAAGACTGACCATTTCCTTTTTCTTCTTAGACAAACACGCAAATGAAACAGAGCAAAGACGTTAAACAGTACATGATTTGGAATTTTTAACATTACCTCTTCAATTATCTTCAAGCGCTTGCTAATTGGTTCCAGTGATGAAGCTGGCTGCAGGCAGAGAAGTAAATGTTAAATGTTAGAGGGCAGCTAAACCGTGATATACTGAAACACATTTTACACACCAATACTGACTTCTTTAGAAAAATAAAACCCGTGTATACAGAATCATGTCTTAAAAAAAACCCAAAAGAACAATGGGGACTTCTCTATAAAACATTGTGGAGCAATTGTGTGCTGCATTGCTAAATGCAGTCACTTAGAGCTTTATATTTCTTGCAGGTTTCAAAAATACATGCTTTAATGCTCCATTCCCTACCTTTTCAGACTGACTGAGCAGGAAGTGATGGAAATGTGGGTCATCCTTCACAGGCTGCAAAAAGACAACCGTTTGAAGGTAGATATACAAAGAGAGACTGAGCAACTTGTTTTATCAATACACAAACAAAGTGCAGCTCAGATTTTAAGCAGTTCAAGCTCAAATATTTATTTGATGGTCTGAAGGTTAGTGGGAATTGCAGAATTTAAGCACTACAAATTTTTCTATCAGATGCAGATTGGAAACATGTGCAGTTTGACTCCACCATGCATGTGACTTTGGATTTCACAAGCAGCATTACAGAAGTGAAGCTTCCGAGGCGATTCAAAATGCATATTTTGCTGTGGTTTTTAATGTTTCTTCCATTAATTAGAAGTCCAAGAATCAGTTTCTTTTCCTCTAATTTCAGAATCACAATTTTCACAATCCACAGTTCAACATATATTTAGAAATGTGCACGCTGTCTACACATAAGAATACACAGTCTCACAAGAGGACAGCGGTGAATGTGGTCATCAATCCTGGGCCTGAGAAGGAAGTTGGCTCATGTTACTTCTGAAATGCTCATAGGAAGGGGTTGAATAAAATGAACCAAGCTAGTGAACCTCCACATACAGAGTTGGTGACCATCTCAGCAACACACCAAACAGCTTCAAGAGCCAAAGGTGAAAACCAAACAGGGCAGAAGGGAAAGGTCTGCAGTTGGTGATAAATAAGAAAAAGGCCTGTTACACACCAAGCCTACCGTCGGCTGAACACTTGTAATAATCCAAGTGTCTGAGTTCTGGACAGCAGAAATTTGTTGGCTGGTACTGAGTCAGTTAGTGAAAAAAGCTGCTTAGATAGGCTGTTCAGCTTTAGCGAATCAAACCATGAGAGAAACGCAGATGCACATACACAAGGAAGAAAGCATAGAATTCAAATGGATAAACACACAAGACCATCTATAGAAATAAAAGCAGTCTGTCACATGCCTCTGCTCTGTTGAGGCATAACAACATGGCTGTCCGGTGCGAAGAAGAAAAAAAATATCCAACAGCCCAAAGTCTCAAGTACTGACCATCTTGGTTGCCTTTTCTGATTCACTTTACAAATAGATACTGCCTCTCATGCATCCACAGAATGTGTTTGCTTCTAGATTGCCAGTATCAGTCTTGATAGTTTCTCTAGCCAGTCTAATGTGGACCTTGGTACACGATAACATCCAACATGAAAAGAAGCATTTGTCAATGTTAGCTGATAGATGCCATGTTGGTGTGTAAGAGGCTCAAAATCAGGTGGAAGAACAGCAAGGCAAGGCAGGTTTGGTGGGAAAGGCGGGAAGGGTTCACCTACACTGCTTTCCCATTTGAATGCTGTGCCAGGTCCAGACCCCAGCCTCTCAACAGTAGATGGCTCAGGGTCAGAATCAGTTAAGTCCTTGAGGAGAAGAGAGACACATGTTCACCTAAATCAAAGGTGTATTTATACAGGTCCATTTCTGTTGTAGAGGGAACTTGCATTGCCTTTATCCTAGAAGACTGTTTCAAGAACCAACATAATCGCCAGTGTAGAGGTGAGATGAAGACAGGTAATGTGGTTGGTGCTCCGCAAATCCATAATAAAAGCAATGAACCGATACTGAACCATATGAATGAAAGACATCAGAGACCGTCACAAATGGTTCATTTAAAGAACACGTACAGAGTACCGATTACATCGGATTTCTATAACCGTGTCACTAAGTATCTAAACATACTTGAGCACCTGAAGATATTAAATAAACGTTAAAAAAGACTGATATGACATATTGCATTAATAAAGGGTGCAATGATACACTTGATTGGAAACCATTAATATTACATTAGTCTAATGTATTCTGATTTGATTCACTATCAACTGTGATCATAACGATACCTTTCACAGATTTTGTGGTGCAAAAAAATGAAGCTCTATATTCCAACCTAGAGAAGCAAATAAAAATGCATCCAGATTGCAAATTTACTGGAGATAATTTGTTACACGTTAAAACAAGCTGATTTTAAAGGGATAAAAAAAATTTAGAAGACAAAAAGTAAGAATGCATCAAAATCATAGCACTTCAGAGTGTTGACTTCTTCATTCTGTTAGCCTTAATCTGCCATCAACTCAAGGTGACTTTTAATTTAATATGCTTGTTACTATATTTAAGATACTACAATTGTTAATGATATATTGACCTTCTCAGATGGGTCTTTCAGGGCACTTAGATCTTCATCATCCTCTTCCAAAATTTTCAGTGGCTTGAGGGGTCCTTTCTTCACTTTTGAGTCTCCTTTGCAATCAGAGTTCTGTTTAAATGATAAATTACCGTTGGGTAGAATCACCTCACTGGGAAATGTTCCACAGCAGGACAGGACATAAAACAAATGCCTGAGGGTAACGGGCAAATGCCCAAATACTGACTATTCTGGTGGACAGGTGGCCTCTGCAGAGAACTGGGACCTGATGTACAAAGTATGCATGCTTAAAAGCGTTCGGTACGCACCTTTCCACGCTCAAGTTCAAACTGAAATTACTCTAGAAATGTGTGGCGTTCCATGCCAAATTTGTGGTTGTGTACGCACGTTTCTAGTGCTTGAGCTGTTGGTGACCTTCAGTGGTGATACTGGGAAACTATTAATAATGTCAAAAAGGGTATTTCTGAGAGTGATGTGTGCAAAGAAAGAAAGATTAACAATTAACACTTTACGTACACTGGCCTCTTAGGTTAGCTGAGGGCAATCCTCATGGAACTGCGTAATTGGGATGTGACATGGCCAGGAACCATGCCATACCTGCAGGTGCTGACTACACTGGGTTTCAGCGAGAGCTGACCGACCAGTCGGGACTATACTAGTTGACACTGAGACAAGCTATGCCAGCAGTGTGAGATTTAATTATCCAAATATCAGTCAGGAATATCAAATTCACACATACCCAACAGTTAAAGAGACCAACATAAAATGGCAATCAGTAGCAAGAGTCTTTTTCCTAATGTAAATTGAGCTTTCGAATGTAAACACAATGCTTTAAAAGGCCGCATGAAATAACAATTTAAAAAAAAAAAAAAAAGTTTTTTAAAAAACAGGTCCTCCGCTTCAGACATAAAGTCATCCATTCAACCCTCTTACATCTGAATTACTTGGTGCATATGGATGTTCTGGATTTGAGTGTATGCCAGGTTTTAGTGTGAAATCCACACAAGCGTTTGTACATGAGGTCCCAGGTGTTTACTGTTCCATGTCTTAATTTTCTGTGTTACTGCATATCACAGTTACCTGGTCCTTCCCCTTGGCTTTCTTTAGGTAGTCTTCTACGGAGTCAACTGCCTGTTGGAAGCGCTTTCCTTTGTTTATCTTGATCATCTCCTCTTTGTGGGCATGATAAGGCTTCAGTTGCTCTACTTTAATCCAAGCACTACAGAGACATACAGAAACAAAGTGTAGGTAAATAGTGGTACACTGTGTACTGAAAATGCAAAAAATAAGTAAGGTAGTCACTTACTGGTCTTCGGTTCCAAAGAATTTAACAAAGTGACATTTTTTGCCCCTGGGCTTTTTCAGGTCCTTGGGAGGGCTTACTATCTAAAACAATGATAAACACAAGCAGCCCAATATTAGCATAAGACTGAAAGTGTTGCTTTGAACTAGCTGAAGCTGTTTTCACTGCTTACCTTTCCTGGCCACGGTGGATACCGACCAAGTTTCCCCCTGAAAGAAAACCACAACACTTAAACAGCTGGTACAAGATGATGGAAAACAAAAATCACAAAAAATAGACAGCTTAATCAAAGGTGATAAAGGATAATACAATGACAACAGACTATAATAGTCCCCTCCCTTTTCAGAAAAAGCAAGTCCCCTCCCTCCCCAGTCTGCATCAGTGGGAAGGACGTGGAAATAGTCCCATCTTACAGGTTCCTGGGTGTTCAGCTGGACAATAAACTGGAGTGGTCCACAAACACCGATGCTGTCTACAAGAAGGCCATGAGCAGACTCTATTTCCTCAGGAGACTCAGGTCCTTCAGTGTTTGCAGCAGGATGCTCCAGATGTTCTACCAGTCTGTTATGGCTAGCACCATCTTCTTTGCTGCAGTGTGCTGGGGTGCAGGCATTAAAGCAAAGGATGCCAACAGACTCAACAAACTCATCAAAAAGGCAGGGTCTGTTGTTGGCTGTAGACTTGATAACTTGGACGAGGTGGTGAGGGACAGGATGGTGTTGAAACTGCGGACAATCATGGACAGTCCCTCCCACCCCCTCCATAACACAGTGGACAAACTGAGGAGCAGCTTCAGCAACAGACTCCTGCAGCCTCGCTGCTCTAAGGAACGGTACAGGAAGTCATTCCTGCCGTCCGCCATTAAACTGTACAATTCACTCAAACCAACTCAACAATAATTGTGTAATGTTTATGTTGTAATTCTATTTCTAATTTATTCTATATTTATGTATATATGCTTATAATATGTATATATTATATTATGTATATATTATATATATGCTTATAATATATGCTGTATATATGCTTATAACATTCTAATCTATCTGTATTTATTTTTTTCTGTCTCTTTACTCTGCATTCGCTGCTACTATAATTCAATTTCCCCACGGGGATGAATAAAGTCCATCTTAATCTTAATCTTAATCTTAATAATGTAAATCCAATGAGTGATCACATTGAGAAAGGATTTTAAATTAGTAACCCTTAAATTTAACTCAACTTAAATTCAACTGAATAAAGAAACTCTCATCAGACCTAACCCATTTTGCAATAGTTTATAAAATATCGCCAGCAAGCCCAACTCACACTTTGACCCCGATCGTGTAAGCAAACACTCAAATAACTTCAAATTGATGCAAATACATACGAAAACGGGAAACTTTCAAAATACGTACGGAGTACGGATCTAATGTATCGAGATATTGTTGGGGCAGGAAACACGAATGCTCAGAAATCGCTATGAAGCTATCCAGAGTAACATCCGTTTTAGTATCGGGTCGTCATCGCAACATTTATACGAGATTAAGAACTGAAACATAGAAAACTTTATACACCAACACGTTTGATCAACAAGTATGCTTGATCAAACGTTTTTGCCAACAGGAAATTTATGTTTAGTGAACCCATTCGTAGCATTAGCTTGTCCGCTAGCAAACCGCTAACTGAGCGACGACTGCTGCTAGACTCGGCTCACAAACCGATTTGTTTGGGTTGACCATCGAATACGAAGGCAGTTTGTGTATTCCTCTCAGCTCCAAGTTGTAGCCAGTGTGGATAAAAAAATAACGCCAGATCAGCACTCGCAGACGCTCATTCTGTTACACAGCAACATGTGTCAAAAAAGGGCTAAATTAGGATTAATAGCTATCTCACCACACTAAGTCCCCGATTCTCAGATGCACCGTCGCCATCTTGCAACTTTAATATAAACGTCGCAGTGAATTACTGAGGAAGACAACACACACCCACGAATCACGTGATAAGGAACAGCTACGTCACATCCGCCAGTGTTTCTCACGCATTTAACTAAAGTTGGAAATGACAAAATATTATACTTGGACGTTTTCTTGATTACGTAATTTGAAAATAAATAAGCTTTCTGCTATCTATAACGCAGGCCACTTTATTGAAGGTGTGCTACAATTGCACTGCTTATGTACTTTCCTTGCCTCTACACATGGTAGGCTTATATACTGTTTGTTAATTTCCTCACAAAATTATATTAGCTTTTATGATACTTTGCAAATAATTATATTCAACATTTTCAATTCAGATTTTGTCTTCTCTGCACTTTCCACAATGTTCTTTTGGGTAAATCTGGGTTTTATGGCACCCGTGGACTTTAACCATGCATACTAAATTAAATTGAATGCAATGTGTAATTGTTTTAACTCAAACTTCCAGACCCTTCCCAAAAATCCTGGTCTTATTTATTTTGATGATTTTATTGGCAAGTACACTGTGCAGGAGAGGAGAAAAGTGATGACCTTTTTTGGGTTTTGGTTAGGTATGACACCTGTATTGTCAAAACCAACCATAAATGTTATAAAAATGCATTTTTATCTATAAAATTAAAATAATGTGAAGATTATTTAAAAAAATAAATAACCCACTACTTGTGATCCAACTTTCACTGACAGAATACTTTATTATCAGTGCATTTAATGAAATTAGCACATTACTATGCAGTAATTTACTGTAAGTAGTAAGAAAACAGGAGTTCTGTATGAGGATGACTGCTACCAATATGCAGACCTTGAAATTAAGATTTAACCTAAACCTTATCGTGGATATAATTCATTAAATTATATAGGCATAGTAGCTGGGGAGAGGGAAGTCTGGGCTTCTCTCCTTAGGCTGCTGCCCCCGCGACCCGACCCCGGATAAGCGGTAGAGAATGGATGGATGGATATATAGGCATATTTGGAATGATACAATTTCATATACATACACTCCTTAAAGTCTGATTTTATTAAATCTTTCAGAGAATGCACATCTGACAAGCCCCAGACAGTTCCACAAATAAATGTAAATACTTGTACTCTTCAGAATTCCAACTGCAGAAAAACAATATTTCCCCATTTACCAAGTGTTAGAAATTAAAGCTCTTCTAATCAAACTTCAACTGCATAAAATATTGATTGTTGTAGCTGCAAAATGTGCAGTGTATCCACACATTCCTGCAGTACAGAAAATGCATAAGCAAATAAATACATAGTGCATTTAAAAATCAAGGTAAGGTACAAATAATACCAGATCACCACATTATTGAAGTCAAACCTGATTAATGTTGGACAAAATATGAGAATTTTTAGTCAGCAAAAAAGACAAAAAAAAATGTTAATTCAAATATTCCACAAGCAAGTTTACTTATTCCTGCCAGACACCATGACACCAAACTCCTGAATGGAGATTTCTTTGTTTAAGTATTGCTGGAGCTGCTGATTTGTGATATATCCAAGACGCAATGCATCATCGATAGAGAATTTTTTCCCTGATTTCCTGTCATGAAGGATCGATGACTCTCCCTTGGGGCTTTTAACAGTGATCTCTTCCCAGTCACACTCCTGACTCTGTAGGTTGACAAACATCTTCCAGTCGATCAGCCCCAATTTGTAGGCCTCTTCAGGCCGCATTTCTTTTCCTGTCTCTGGGTCAATGACCACAATGGACCTACTGAGATGGCTTTCTCTCTGTTCCTTCTTCATTCTCACAGCATTCAGGTTCTTTTGAAGTCTCTCAATTTCATCATCCTTCTGCGTAGTGATGCCTCTGAGGTCTGCCAACTCTCTATGCAAGGAATCAAGCCTGAACTCCAGATTTTTTCCGTCATCTTTCGGCTCTGTCTCAGTGATAATACGAGTCTCATTGCTTGTAATGTCAATCTCAGATCGAAGCCTGCGTATGTCATTTTGGAGCCTATGGTTTTCTTGCTGTATCCGGCTGCTTTCTTCACGGATGTGGTCCAGATCTTTGTTAGACTTCATGCTAGAAAACTCCACATCGGAGAACCTTGAAGTAAGCATGGCCAATTCATGCTCAAGTTCTCGTCTTCTCCTTTTCTCGTCTTCTAGTGTTACCTTGAGGTTGTTAATTTCAACCTCAGCCTCTGGATCTCTTTCAACTTGGACTTTCTCTGTGCGTACAACTCTTTCCTTGACCTCCATTTTCTCCAATGTAAGCTGCTGCTGAATGAGTGCATTCCACTCCTTCTCAAGTAGGCTACGTTTGTGCTTTTCTTCTTCAAGTTGTAGTTTAAGAATGGAGTGCTCTTTCTCCTGTTGAGGATCCTGCTGCAACACTACCTTCTGTTTAACAGTAACTTTTTCACGATTTTCTTTGTCTCGGAGCTCCAGTTCATTAAGCCTGACCTTAAGTCTTTGGATGTCCATTTCTGCTTCACGCCTTGACCTGCGTTCCCGTTCAAGTTCTTCTAGTTGCAGGTCGATGTCATTCTTTTGTTTCTGCAGTTGATACATCTCTGTTTTCAGGTTCTCCTTCTGCTTCTGTTCATTGCTGATGTTACGTGAGAAGGTGTCACACTCAGACCTGAGGAGAGGATCTTCCTCCATCTTGACCACTTCTTGTTGAACAATTCTCTCACGTACCTGAGAAAGATCTATTTTCTTTAGTCTGATTTTCTCTTCTTGCTCTGCCCTTTCCTGCTCGAGGTCTAGGCGTTTCTTCTGTTCATCCCCAAGCTTCTTTTTCAAGGTTTCAATTTCTTCTTTGGTCTTTGGATCTTCTCTGTACTGCAACACTTCATTGACAACCTCTTTTGTCTGAACTTGGGGTTTAGTGTCCTTCCACCTTTGAATTTCATTATTAAGTTGACGTATTTCCATTTCAAATTTCTCAGTCTGGTGGGTTTTATCTACAATTTCATTGCGAAGTCTCTCTAGTTCTCTTTCCGTCTCTGGATCAGATTTGTATTTGATGACTTCTTTGATAATCTCTTTGACCTCCACTTGAGGTCCTCTGTTTTTAAGCATGGTCAATTCATCTACCAGAGATTTCAGATGCAGTTCTGCATCTTTGCAGCGTCTCTGGTGCTCTACCACTTCAAGACGGAGATTTGCAACCTCATTTTCAGCCTTGGGGTCTGGGCGGACAATCTCGCGGACCTTCTCTTGAGTAATGACTTTTGATTTCTCCACCTCGAGACTGCTTATTTTCCTCTGGAGGTCAGCCTTTTCTCGTTGTGATGATCTTCGTTTAGACTTTTCATCTTCATATTGTCTCCTTAGGCTGTCAACCTCTCTTTCAAAGTTAAGATCCTTCTCAACCTTAACAACCTCTTTGATGGAAACTTTCTCTTCTGCTAATGCCTTATCTTTCTCCAATCTTTTGAGCTTATCCAGAAGAAAACTGAGTTCATCTTCCAGCTGCTTTCTGCTCTCTGTTTCTGTCGTCTTTCTGTTAAGGAGCACTTGATACTCTGCCTCAAGCTGGGGATCATTTTGAACTTTTATTACCTCTTCTTCAGTAATTACCTCCTGTTCCTTGTTCTTTTCCTCAGCCAGGAGTGTCACCTGCCTCTGGATCTCAATTATCTCATTATCTTTTATCATCTTCATTCTTCTCAGCTCCTCCAGTTCCTCCTTAAGCTTACGTACCTCCTCTTCTTGGTCGCGGTCTTTTTCAATACGTAGAACCTCCTTTACAATGTATTGCTGTGCTCCTTCTTTAATCTCTGTCTCAAGACCATGCAGCCTCAACTTTAGAACCTCTAAATCATTCTCAAAAACATGAGTGGCACGACGCTCCTCTGACAGTTTCTGCTGGACCTTGTGGATTTCCTCATCTAACTGAGGATCTGGCACCTTTTTGATAAGCTCCCTCTTGACAATTGTGTCCTGGGGCTTTTGTCCCTCCAGGACATAAATGTCAGTCTGTATTAGCTCAAGTTCTTTTTCCAACTGCTCTCTCCTTCTGATCTCATCATCCAGCTTTTTCTTGATTCTCCAAGGCTCATCTCCTGGTGGAGCAGACTGTACTGACTGAACATTTGTTTGCTGAATAGAGATCACAGGTTGCTGTGAAGAGGCAATTCTTCTTGTTATTATCATCTTTTGAAAGTAAGATCAATCATTTATTATTTTAATAACCATAAGATAATTACCTGGTTGAGGACACTCTGGGCATACTCTAAATTCTGGAGCTTTTGCTTGTTCATGGACTTTACTTCAGTAAATTTTGCCCCAATTGCAGCTTCCTGTGAATATTGTCATAGGAAAAAAGGAAGGAAGCTTTAATTTCTCTTAATTTCTATTTAAGAATTAAAATAATCAATATAGACACAGACAGATCAGTGAAAAGTTTGAAAGATATGGCTATACTGAGTTGTCCAAAGTCATAACCTTTTTGGAATTTTGCCCCACCTCTGCCTTAACAGTCATTGCTGGTGACTCCATCCTGCTTCTCTTGTATGTCTGAGTTGGAACTCCATCTTCAAGATCAAGGAAAGCTCTGAACTTCTCAGTTTCATTCTCATAGTCCTACCATGAGTAATAAGCAAAGCATTAAATGGCCATGTTGATACAGGTAAACAGAGTTTTATATTTAACCACTGAATCTTCCCTGCTATTCAAACAGCTAAAGCAAATAAAAATGACCTGATAAATCATTTACAAACATGTGTGGATATAAAAAAGGGCCAACCTTTGTGACCATCCTGAGTTTCAGATATCAGATACATTTTATTTTATATCTTTAAATTACTGTTAGTGGTGATACACATTGAATAATGCTCACTTTGATAGCATGCTGGTAAAGCTGGGAATGTTTTGAGATATTGTTTAAGTCAGCCTCCTTTTTCGAAATATCAGACAGCAAGTTCTGCAGAAAAAAGCAAACTGTAAGCTCCATTATGAAGCAACAAACATAGATACATAGTATTTATGTCTATGCAAGGAATACAGTTTAGATAAGTATGATTCATTCTTACTCTCTGATTCCTCAGTTTGGTTTCCACTTGTCTCGCATCATCAGTTTCACGTGGTTCATAATTTGGGACATGAGACAACCAGTTGTTCAGATTGTCATAGTCATTGTGATAATTCTTATAAGCCATTTTGGCTCTTTGCAAGCTCTGAGACCTGCAAAATAAAGCAAAAAAACAAACAAACCCAAAACAGATCAAGAGTTTTCAGCAGATCTGCACTTCTTTTGTGGTGTGTTGCTCAGTAGGATTACTGATAAATTTTATGAACCTTAACTGTTCAGGTCCCAAATTTCTCACCTGCTGTCTACTTGTTTCTGAACATTGTTCACACGCTTGTTAAGCTTTTGGACATCAGCTTCCTGCCTCTCAATATCAGGGCAGTGCTCTTGGAACTTGGTGGCCATGCTGTCACAGCTGATCTTGGCTGAACGCAGGTTCTGCTCTGTTTCAGCAATAGTTGACCTCTTGGACCTCAGGTCGGATGCCATATCCTGCAAATGGGAAGTAGATATTCACAGTAACTATTTTAGGAAGGCACGAGTGAAATTTTTAAAAGGTGTGAAATACTTGCATTGTGTTGCAATAGTCAAATATATTTTGGAACAATTTCGGGGTGATTGTACATGAGAATATGTATTTCCCGCTATCTTACACCTCCACCTCAAGTGGTATACATTTGGAATTTCTATACAATATAATCAGCATTTGTAAACAAGAGTGGAATAGTTTGTTGTAATGTATTTATCGGTCTTCATCATATCCATAAACAGTACTGTAATTTATTGTACAATTTCAATTTTCAATCAGATCAAATTAAAATTATAGTTAGACGGCCATAGCATGGCGGTTGGCCATCAACTCTACCTACAACCTTATTATTGGTTCTGCTTTAGGTTTTTTGGTCATGAGGAGAACACACATTCTCACACATTAAATGTTCCTAGCCCCACATGGAGTTGGTCAAGAGAAGACCACCTTGTGGCATGTTTGTAACTTAAAGGGAAACTACAATCCCCCAGATAATTGAATGAGTCAAGCAAGGATGACACTGACAAGCATTATTTTTACTTTTAGGAAACAAACTACCTGTGCTAATATGAGCTAATATGAGCAATGTTAAAGAATGAAGGCATGTTCTTACTCCAAGCTCCCGCTGTGTTTTCTCCAGGGAGGAGATATCTGCTGGAGCCACCACCTCTCTAGCCAGTCTGTTTTCAAAGCCTGACAGTAAAGTTTTCCCATTTTGAAGAGACGTCTCCAGCTGGTTGGAATTCTTGAGTCTAAATGAAAGTGAAAGTGTGTGCAGTTGAAAAAAAAAGTCAACATGTCTTTCATTACAATGAGTCAGAACTTGAAATCTGCTTTTATACATACTTCTCTTGGGAGCCCTGAAGAAGCTGCTCAACTTTGGTGTACTTCTTGTTGGCTTCATCCATCTTGTTGTGGAGTTGAGGAGCACTGGCACAATTTGGGTTTGAGACCAAGAAAGCCTTTGCTTCTTTAACTTTAGTTGCCTTCTCTGGTTCTATTTTACTGACAGCAGTAGCAATGTCCTAAGTGGAAGTCAATACGTTTGGGAATGGTTAGGCCATGTAAAGGGGCATTTAAAACCAACATAGTTGTGAATTAAAAATAATTACCCTCAGATCCTGCAGGCGATCAGCGCTATCCTGAACCGGCCTGGTCTGCTCCAGAGGTGGACGGACCCGAGTATATATAGCTTTTTCCTGCTTATCCAGATCACTGACCACCTTGTCCAAACCAGCCATCATTTGGCGGCACTGCTGCTCCTCCTTGTCTAAAACCAGAAATTCAGGCAAAATATCATGAGCTCATATTTTAATTAAATGACATTTTAATGGTAAATACCACTCATTTCACTCATTTTGAGTTGTTTAAGCTCAGTGCAGCAATAAAATATTCAAATCTACCTCAGTGGACATTTTGCCTTTGACATTGCAGAAACAAATGAACTATAAACACTTCTTGCTAATGGTCAAATCAATGAAAAAAGGCTTTTGTCTGATTTCACACGGATTGAAGGTACTTTTGATCTTAACTCTACCTGTTCCCATCCCACTCTTTTTCAGCTCATCGAAACGTTTCAGCAGAACATTCCTGCTGCTCCCCATCTTCTTTTTGATGCCAGTTTGCTGGCTGGCCAAGCTGCAAGTGCACAATATAATTAATGTTCAGTGCTGCATTTGAATAGTTGCTGGCATACCAGACTCACTTATCAGTAATTGCCACCGCCTCAGGGTCAGTAGGAGGAATCATGAAGCAGACGGCTGGGGCAGTCAGCTTACGCCCTGCTGCATCCTTCACGTCCCATTTGGTACCATTATTTTGGAGTAAAGTGTACCTTTCCCCACGCACGATCTGCCCCTGTAAATATGCACAGTGTATGGTCTCATATACAATATAATATCTGAAGGAGTTCTCTGAGAACAAAATGAAGGTCCTTTTGAAAATTGAGTTATAAAAAGCTCCATCATTTGAATTATATTTGGACATTTAATTAGTAATTGCTAAATGCGGTTTTGACTTGTCTCAAATATCCATTACTGAAGCAAAGGGAAAATCAGTGACAAAACATAGAATACATACATAGAATAAAGTTAAATAAAAAATACATAAAGCCCATAAAATCAAAAAAGGAAAACAAAAATAAAAAGCATAAAATACATCAACAAAATCCCAAAAATTCGATTACCTCGCAGTAACCCCGTAACCTTAAACGTCCTGCCCAGTTGTGAATAAAACATAAAAACCCATCAGTATTTAATGCATTCTGCCCCATCCAAGATCCTGCTAATCAGCCAAAATCAGATCACTTTCTCCAAGGACCTTGGTTCTCTAACAAGAATCATAGTCCATAATCTTCAGTTTAGTCTTACTCTCAATAGTTTTATTGGGTTTTCTCATTTTAAATAAGCAACACACCGCAGAAACAACAGTTGTTTGGGAATTCTTAACATTTAACAATACAAGATGTACCTCATCTGTGTCATATTCACACAGAGCCTCCGCAGGCAGCAGCCTTGGTGGGGTTTCTCGGCGGTAATGCAGAGGTAAAACCTGCAGACTCCGCTTCTGAAGAGCCTTGATGCGTTCGTCAATGTGCTCCATGGCCTTGGCTTGGTCCTAAACATACAAATAAGCCATTGGATTCAGTAAACCTGAATAGATTAATTGATGTATACTTTTAGATCTAGTAATACTCACATCTATCTCCATGATCAAACCCTCCATCTGATACATGTCTTTGAACTCTGGGTTGTACTTCTGGTCAAGCTCTTTTTCTAGACGCTTCAGCAAGTCCTGAGTGTCTCGTGCTTCTTTGTGAAACTGAGCAGACATTCACACATGATGAGCTTTACCAAACTGCAGGTATTGTGTGTTTTTGTCAGTGTATTACAAGCCTTTTTCTCACCTTATGATACTCCTCCATGTGTTTCAGGTGGTTTTCCTCACAGATGAGGAGGTTCAGGTATTCCTTCCAGTCAGCGTGGACAGCCTCCATGTGAGCCTGTCAAATGAAAACAACAAACACAAACAAACATATTTACTTTTTTCTAAACATACTTTTGGGGAATTTACTTTAAACCCACTTGAAATCAAAAAACCTTCAAAACTTTATACTCAAAACTACACTGGGAAGCACCCAATTATGATACTGATACTTAAAACTGAATTATGTTGTTATCAATCCCACTCATAAAGCAGGACGAGGGTTACCCTTTTGACAAACAGAAATAATGTCTCGATGGATCTACTACTGAATTCTATAAAAACATTTTTAAAATGAACACCGGTTATTTTGAAAATGTTTAATTTGTTTGTTTAATTTGATTCATTATATACTGGGACCTTGACACAGACTCTAAATGAGGCATTCAGAACACTCACCGGCATACCGAAGCTGGGGAAGGACAGAACAGGACAAAGTATGGATCATATGGACCCATCTCATTTTTAAATAGTCATATTAATATTCTAGCTAAAGCATTTGTCTGGTATTTAGAATCTTTTGCAGAAGAGGCGATCTCCCCTGATCAAATAGGTTTTATGACTGGCAGTCACTTCTCTAGGGGAGATACAAAATAAGAAAAATAGCTTTTTTGTCAGAATAAACATTTGCAATTTTAAAATTTGCAATAAAAAGATAGATGAAAACAAAAGTTATACATTTTAACAGAGCTTTTTTTCAAGCTTAGTGATGTCAATGGTAAATATGTTTAACATTAAAAAGGATGGTTACAGATACAGCTAAATATGTTTGTTAGCATTAGGTTTAGTCAATATATTTGCTAGAAGAACATCTTCGCATCATGTTCTTCCTCCGTTGCCCCACTAGAAAATGTGGCCAAAGGTTTACCTCAATAACATTTTTTCCTGGGTGCTCAGCAGCAATCAGCTTCTCTCCATCATCATTCAGTTTGGTGACGGTTGCCTCCTTAGGCTCGAGACATTTGCTAATAAAGTTCTGTCAGAGAGACACAGGGAGCAGCAGATCAGGTAAACTGTGATAGACTGATGCTGATTTGAGTTTTGCTTTTTGTGTATCCATCTTTTAAGCTACCTCATACTGCTTCTGGCGGGCAGAATAGTCCAGGTTGGTGTCGCTCCAATCATAGTTGATTCTCTCCTCTGCCTGTTGGTCCATCCAGTACAGCTCATTGGTGCAGTTCTGCATATAGTCCCGCAGGGTCATGAGGTTTTGCTGACGTGCGGTGGAATTGGCCTAACCCAGAAAGACACCGAAAATGTAAAAAGTTCTGATGTAAATAAAAAATACCTTTCCTCCACATTTAGAGGGCAATATACTGTATATAGATATGGACCTGGATAATGTACACTAGCATTTTAAGTAATACATTACTGCAGGAAATTATCTGCATCTACCCTCACATTTCCTGCCACTTTATATTCACAGGTTACAGCCAAAATTAAAAGTGAACATTTGATTTCTGATTATACAGTCTAATTAAATGATGAAAAACCTGAATATCGTGGCCTGCAACACTTACACAGCACCAGAGGAATAGTATAGAGTTATTTTATTTTGAATAAGTAATATAAATGTGTGGCCTTCAGCTCAACGAGAGGCATATGTATACAACTGTATACAACTATCAAAAGAAACAAAAATGACCAAAATGATAAAAAACAAGGTTAATCATGAAAAAAGACCCTTCATGATGTTTGTTTGAATGGCACAAATAAGAACACATAGCAAAACACAGGCACACAATTACACAGTGGAGGTTTAAACATGTTTGGGTTTTTACCAGTAGTTTGTTGTACGTCATCTGGAGACCACTGTCGGTTCCCTGAAACAAGCATAGAAAAATAAAATCATGTTCCATATTGCACTGTTAAAATGATCATTTTTAAAATATATTTTAATAGCAGCATTTCAGAAATAGTTTCTGTGTTTTGAGCATTATTGGTTCGCAATGCTCGCCTTCATGCTCAAAAGAATTAAGGGATTTGTGTTCAGGTCTTAGTGTTTTAATGTACCTTGTCTCCACTGGAAGAGACATGAGGAGCTAGAGCCTCCACCTCACTGTGGAAGATGTTGTGCTCCTCCACCTCATTTTCCACACTGGGTAAGTCCTGACCAAATCCTTTGTTGTTCAGGTTGTCCTGGGAAACAATAAAAAACAGTTCATATTTTATCCTGTTCATCAACATATTCTCATATACTGTAAATAGATATGAAAAAAGTCTGTTTAATTTTCATCTTTGATCTTTTCTATTCAAAGTTTCAGAATTTTAAAATTGGCAATCTCCAGATGTCCAAATGCCTTATTACTGTTCTTCAGAAATGTATAGTGTATTGTGATAACAATGATACTGTTTCCTTTATAAATAAATGCTTCTAGGCCTGCTGTGTTAGATACAGCTAGCAAGAGTTTTGGAGTGAAGGCAACATTGCTCATCTGTAAAATATACCAAGATTGTTTTCTGTAATTCAAACCAGACATGACTCATAACTATTTTATTTACAATAATCAGTACCGATGGCAGATTCACACAGACAGACAGGTACCAAAAATGCTTCAGACTTTCATACCAGTTTTTCATCTATCATGCTGCCCCAGTTGAAGCTGGGTTTTCCTTCAGTGCGAGTCAGGTTGTAGATCTGGTCATATTCCTCTCTCAGCTTCATCACTCGTTCACGCAGCTGTTTCATGCTAACCAAGCACAAAACACATACAAAAAGAGACAGCATATGAATGCTGGAATGCTGGATAACAGTGGCATAAAGTGGTAGATGATGATAGATCGATTATGCTGTATTGACATGAAAGAACTGAGCATTCCTGGATACTAGATCAATGCAATAGTAATAATGTTGATCATTTGCACGTCTTTATCTTTACTTCCAGTAAAATTGCATGGGAAGTGATTTTATTGTGGCATGATGTTGAAACTGTGAAATACTTGTATAATATTGCATTCATTATTCATTCATTAGTCAGTAGTGCTCTAAAAACATGTACATTATTTTCGAATGAATTATGCTTTGTTCATGGCATCTTAGTATACTGCAATGGATTAAAAGATCATGTATGTATAAGGACATGATAGTGATGATACACAGTCCTTATACATACATGCAATATGCTACTCACTCTTGTTGGATCATCTCAGCCTGTGGATGCTCGAGGCGCTTGGCATCAACGGCATCTTGGTCAAGGCCGTTGAGCAGTTCCAGTGAGTTGATGATTCTCTTATTGGTGTCGTCCTGATACAGTGGCTGCTTCCCCTCATTGATCTTACTCACATCCTAAACAGACACACAAAGACCAGTACAAAATCAATAAAAACGCAGTTCCCTCCTCTCCGAGTAGATCATTGATGATATTGTTTCTTTATAGTTTCTCAGTCCCCCCCCCCCCGCTATATCCATCACCAGGTCTAGCCGCCTTTGTAGCTGTATGCTGGACTGCAGACCTCCGACCCTGCTGACCCACTCTACTCTTATACCAGCAGCTTCTTCTATTAATGTATTTCCCTGATCTCTGCCTATTTTCTCCTCTACCTGTCCTCCCCCTTCCCTCTCTCTCTACCCAGCCGGCCATCAGCAGGAGGGTCCCCCTACATGAGCCTGGTCCTGCTCAAGGTTTCTTCCTGTTAAAGGGGAGTTTTTCCTGCCACTGTTGCTTGTTTGGGGTCATCAATCTACCCCTCAGTCTTTGTTCCTGCCCTCACCGATGGTCATGAGCAATGGGTCATTGATACAAGTGGCTGAAACAGGTTTTCTCCGCAGGGTGGCTGTGATATCCCGGCTTAGAGCTAGGAGACAAGCTCAGTCATTCAGGGGAGACTCAGAACAAAATAAGGCAGTTGTGGTGGCTTAGGCGCCTCCTTAGGGTAAATTTATTTATTATATTAGGAAAACCATCAGACCTGGTGTAGAACAAGTCTTATAATGAACAACTCCACCACATTATATTTAGAGTTGTAACATAGAGAAAGGGATTTTACGGCAGTGTCCTGGGGCTGCATATGATAAGTGTGACACCATGATTGATTAATTGATTGATAATCTAATCTTGAGACAAAGAGGCACCAACAATTAAACAGTGTATAACCAGACATTTATGAATCTTACAGTAAGCAATCAGCAAGCTGTTACTCTCATTCAGATAAAATTCCTGCATGCTGCTTTGTAATGTCTGGTGTTGTATTCAAAGCTTAGATCATACATTATGTACAGGTTAATTACATCAAAATAAACCTTTTCATAGCACACATTTGCTTGCTGAGAAAATGTCTGGTGTCTAGTTGACTTTTGTGACAGTTGCAAAAAACTATAGAGAGTACTTGAGGCAGAAATGAAAACTTAATCAAAAGTGCTATATTTAAAACAGGCAGGCAACTATGAATACTGAATGTAACAGATTAGGACCGTGAGTCTAAATAGATGGTGTCTGTTCTGTGATTGACTACAGGTCTTGTATGGACAGAATTTGTAGCACATTCTAGACTATTTTATTCATCTCACAATCCTAAACTTCTAAAAACTTAAGGCCATGAGATATTTTTTTTTAAAGTCATAGATATTTTGTATAGAGGGAGATCACAGTTTTTAGAAAGAGTCTGTCTTGTTATACTGTACCTTGTTAAGGTTCTGTTCAATGTCATAGATGTTCTTCTGGACTTTGTCAGCATTCTTCTGCAACTTGTCAATCAGTAAACTTAGTTCCGAGGACGGGCCTACAGAAGAACTAAAACAAAGGCAACATAGAATCTGTTAATTCCACTTTTCGCTTCATTTAGCTGTTGATTTAATCTCCTTCTCAAAACATCACCTTCATAGCATTAAACATTAATACAGATTCACTCTTTTTTCCAATACTTTTGCAGTTTGAGTGATTTACTGCAGCTTCTGTGTAATAAAGCCAGTGAGTTTTTGTCCTGGCATGCAATACAGGGTTATTATAATATTGTTGTTTATAAAGTCACTGCACCCTATCTTACAATGGTGTTATAATCGAACTATTTTATCCATAGCTATTACTATAATGCATTATATTGTATAATTAACATGTCTGGAAAGACAGGAAGTTATTTACCTGTGCCAGACTGCATAGGCTCAACATGAAACAACATAATGTACATAAAAGTAGCTTGGAATTTAGCGAGTAGAACTCGGTTAACCGGTTTATGCTTGCTATCAAGATGGGGACACGCCTATTCTAATCAACGAGGTTGTAAAGACGCTGTAATGTGTGCCAAAGGGCTAGCAGAAATGGCTGTTATATATCACTCACAGTGTGTCTGCTCTGCAAAGTGTGAATGCATTCCAGTGTTGTTGTATTCCGCAAAAGATATTCAGCATCACAGCCCCCAGAGGGAGCTAGTGAGGTACAATTTCCTGAATTAAATTTGGCAGAATGTACAAAGCGTTGTGTAGGCTAAGAAATCATAAACCTTAAACATATGTTTAAGGCTCTTGAACACTAGAAACTGCTTCCAAATTCACCCATAGACAATGAACTAATTGGACCGAATGACATTCAGACATTCATTTTTATAATTGCATAATCCAATGTGCATATCTGTTTTTGTGTACACTGAGCGCAGATGTCAAAAAAGGCTGTCCTTCGTTTCCTCCCACACACACACAAGCCTATCTACACCTATTCTCCATATCAACACAAGTTATATAACACTCGATGATCACACAGTGGACACCTGCATTCAATTTAGATGCAGCACTGGTTTAAAATGAAAAATTGTCAGATCAAGTTCATACTAGCCCTTTACTGCAGAGCCTGACTTGCCCCAGAGGTGTTTCTGTGGTTTCAAAATTCACGAATAAAACAAACATACTTTTTTCCCAGAAATATTTGAAGACAACTGGTTCTTGTGTAAGCAGCCGACAAAACATGCATGTATTTGTTTTGCTGCTGCAAAGACTAAAAGAACAGCGGTCAAAAAGCAGAAACCAAAAACATGTGTTTGTCAATAGAATTGGCCTCATCTTACATAGTTTGAAACTTCTAACTCCACATTAACTATAAGATCTAAGCATGTGAACATACCGTACACTTGTTTGGCTCTAGCGTGTATGCTGTACTCTGCAAGTGCTGTCAAAGTGGCCTGCAGTTTCTGCTGCAACGTTTTAGGTGGGGTTTTGTTGCTAGTTTATAAAATAGATTTCAGATTACTCCAAAGGGAGAAGGTCAAATTAGACCCAGAATTCATGAGCACTAAGTCATGAAGGGTGTGCTCTCCAAACATATGCTTCTGATACTTTTGAACAATATGAGACCATGGCTGAAGGAGAAGCTGCTTCATGCAGTTCTGACAGCTGCACCTTCTGACATTTGATGTTTTCGGTACTAAAGTATATTTGTGCATATATCTACAGTATGTTCTCTTTAATTTTTTTGAACAATTTAACTCAAAACAACAGATATGTCAGACTATTTATTGACTAATCACAGTATTGATTGATTGATTGATTGACTGACTGACTTTTCTGAGAGGATTTTCTTTCATCTTCCACCCAAAATGCTTTTTTCGACTATTCAGTGTGAAATATCATACATTTAAAGTGCAATTCAGGAGTGGTTTATGGTGGATTGGATGTGAAAGAGAATTCTATTGGCCTGTAATAGTGACCCTACCTGATGTGTCAGACAGTTTTTGTAAATGTACCATCTAATTAGTACATTTACGCAAAATAATATGTCTTAAAGCAGAGTACAAGCAGCACAACGAACGATGAGGGTGTAGCTGCATTTTTAAGATTCCATCTGTTGGCTGGTATCTTTCCCTGACATTCAGGCTGTCTATCTCTCAATGTGTAATCAACAGGCTTCAAAATCAGTCATTTATATTAAAAACTGGGGTGAATGGCTGTTTCATTGCTATGGTTAAGGTACTCATCCTGCTGTTTGAAGGTAGATCATTTGCTTGAATGAAATTGAGCAAAGTTAGGATAATGCTTTCATAAGCCACTTTCTAATCTCGCTTTAACATGTCCACTTTGGAAAAGCACTGATGTCAGTCCTTGCTTAAAAAAACATGTGGAAACACCGAGAGGGATAAGGAAAGGGCTCCGTGCAATGCACAAACACAATGGGTGAGGCTGAACGCAATTCCTCAAACATTGTCCATGAAAGTCGGCGAGGCGATGTTTTAAAACCAGTTAGTGCAATTTTTCCTCAGCACCAGCCACACCCACAGTTAAAGCACGCATTGTGTCAGATTAATAACATTTTTCTGTAGTTTCTTTTTTTATTTATACCACAAATTCCTTGAAGCTTTGTCTCGTGCAAGTAAAAGTACTGTTTTGTTTTCATTTTCATTTTTGCACAATATATTATTTTTAATGCGCTCTACTCTTTTTAAGTCAAATTATGGTTAATAGTGGTTTTGCATGCAAGCAAGTCGAATCATGATCACAAAATAATTAGTGCTGTGCATATTTTGCATATCTCTTCTGCGTTCACAACTGCCAGAATAAAGACATTTGGAAATGAAGTAATGGGATGACACAATCCAAAAGATATTTTAATTCCGTGCTTTTTCAACAGTGAAACTAGTGTTTTGACATTATAGATAAGGTAGCTTTGAGAAGTTGACTCACCTGGTGTTGGGCGTCGTGATAGACTTCTTTTTCCTAAACATGGTGACAGGTCACCTGTCAGTGCTTCCGACCAGCTAAAGTATTCCAGACACGGCTGTTGCTCTCCGGCTGTGTGAGCGCGTCCTCTACTCGCACGCGTGTAATATGTGTGTGTATGTGTGTCTGTGGGAGATCTGTCAAAGACACTGCTCTCATAGCCGAGAACAGTCTGTATTAAGTTTACACACCCGTCTGCGTACCTGTCGACCAGCGGGGCGGATGACGTAATAGGCGTAGGTCACGTGATCAAATTCGCCTTCAGAGTCTTCCGGGGCGTTTGCTGCAAGCGTTGCTCGAAGGTTTTCCGTTTATAGTAATAGTAAATGAACTACAAGGCAATATTCATTCAAAATGTGAACAGTTCCAAAGAAAGTTTTCATTTGATCATTTCTGTTTTTCTGTACCTATTCCACATAAAGTAAATGCTGAATATATGCAGTCGCTGGATAAAAAGATGTTGCGAACGAATATGACTATGGTACAGTTAATAATATGATTGATTTTATATGATTTTTTTCTTTTTTCAGATGCAGATTTTGCCCGTGTATGTGTGTGTGTGCGCGCGCGCGTCCGTTGGTTGGTTAGTTAAAGATGATATCTGGGGTGTGGCAGTAAGCAGACGGGATAAACCAGTCAGGCTCGTCAGCGTCCTACTACCGTCTTTTTCTGTCTCTCTCTGTCTCTGTCTTCCTCCACCCCAACAGGTAAAGTAGTTCAAAAGCCATACAGGTGGTGGGGGCGTGGATTAAAAACTGAGGAGAAAAGTGAAGATCCAAAATGTAAAATTAAATGTGTCCTTTTCATAATTATGCAACTCTCAGTACTCTGCTGAGGTTCATTAAGTGTTCCTGTATATATTATGATAGACAGGTCTGTTCATAAAAATACATACATAGGCTACACCACATCTTAACTTTAATTTTGTCAGTAACTATCTTGTCATCTCTAGGCACGCCAGTAAGAGTTTTGCATATTTTTTAAAGGGTCTGATGTCCAGAAACAGCTAAAATAAAAACAGTTAGTCCCATACCAACAAGTATCCCTTTCACATTCTGTAACACTTTTGATATTAAAAGTACCGTAGATTCATTTTAAAATAATCTCCAGCGGTGATGCTTTTTTAAAATATCGTAAAATGTAAAAAGTCATGTCTCAGAAAAATGATGACTATTTATACACAATCCTCCCCGACTGACAATAACAGCATGCTGCCGTTTTACTTGGCAATAAATTGAGCTTGAAAACACTCGTCCTTTTCTTTATATGAAGGCCTTTTTTTTTGCTGAGCTTCAGTGGAAAAACCACGTGACTAGTCATTTCCTAAACTGGACAAGGACATGGAAACACACAGAGCATTGTCTGGGACCACACTTTTGGCTCGTTGTTCAGTTCTTTTTTCCAAGTGATAACAACCTTTCCTTTCATTGCGCAGAGGTCATGTTGAATGACACCGCTTCATTTCAGCAGAGGGAAGGGAAAAAAATGACTCAATGTCCTTCGTAAGCTTCGGAACAGAGAAATTCCTGATGTTCTGACAGTCCTGAAGGGAATTACTGAATTGAAAATGATTAGAAAAAGAAAACTGAATGAACCACAAAGACGGTAAAAAGCCTTTCGGATAAACCTGCACAGAAGGTTCAGAACATTAAACACAAACCTGGTAGGCAGGTTTAGAAGTGGATTTCAGAGGAAAGAGTGCAAAAAACATTGGCATAAAACATGTCAGGAGATATATAAATACCAACATGTGCTATGCACATATCACACTTTTTACTTTATAGGTATGCATGTAGTATGTATGTGTGTGTGTGTTCGTGTGTGTGTATGCATGTTTGTTTGTTAAAATATACTTTTCAAATGTTTATTTGGATTGCAGGGTTCTACTTTTTCATGTGCTGACTGTTATTAGAACAAAATTACTATCAATGTTTTAGTGGACCACAGTATAATCCAACCAGGACCATCATGTTGCTTCTATCAGGTAAATTCTGAACATGCATGTTTTAATTCTTTTCGTGTTTTAAATATATACACTCCATCTGGAGACCTGTCATCTGGAATAACGTGGACAGCTGGCAAACCCCATCTTATGCAAACCCTGCCGGAGAACCTCAGGGCCGCAGAGACTGTTGAGATTTTTAAAAAGAGGCTCAAGACACACCTTTTTAATCAAGCCTTTAATTGATTTTCTGATTATTTTCAATTTATTTTATGTCTTATCCTTATTTTACTTGACACTTTTACTGTTTTACTCCCTCAGTTCTTAGTCTCTCAGTTTTTAGTCTTTACACCTTTCATCTCATTTACTGTTTTAGTCTGTTTTAGTCTTAGTACTGTTTTACTCCCTCAGTTCTTATTCTCAGTTTTTAGTCTTTACACCTTTTATCCCATTTACTGTTTTAGTCTGTTGTAGTCTTAGTACTGTTTTACTACTCCAATTCTTAGTTCCTCAGCTTTTAGCTTTTATACCTTTTATCCCATTTACTGTTTCAGTCCTTCAGTTTTTAGCTCCAGTGTCTCCTCATGGTGTTTCCTCATGGGGGCCTGCCAGGCTGGGAGATGTTTCCGGTCTACCGCTGGAGGTGCTGTCCCATTGTCGACCCTGGACTGGGTGGTTAGGGGGCTCTGTGCTTTGGTGTGGAGCCTCCGGTCTGTCTGGGTCGGGGTGGTCTTTGTGGCGGTACCACCTGTGGTCACGGACCGTGACCTCCCTCGGCCTGGTGGGCCTCCAAAGGTGGCGTCTCCTTCGCCTCAGGTCTCGGTGCCCAGCCATGTCTCAGCTTGCCTCAGCTTGTTTATGTGTGTGGGTGTGTGTGTAAGTGTGTTGTATGCATGTGTGTGTGTCTGTCCTTTTCTTAATTCTGTTGTTCTCTTTGCTGTTTTTATCCTTTGTGAGGCACTTTGTGCTACCTAGCGTATGAAAAGTGCCATATAAATAAAGATTGATATTATTGCAACTGCACTGTTTTGCTGATGTGGTATAGAAGCCATAGGTTTAATGGCTCAATAGCAGGTACAGTCTAACATTAACAAACATGCTCTCAGTTCAAAACCTACCCAACTGTAAGACAGGTGGTTAACAAAAGCATTCTGCATTTTGGGGTGTCCTCACATCAGTAAACAAATACTTGACAGTAAGACTTTTTTTTTTTTGTATCAACACTTTAGCAATATGATGTAAACTAAGAGTACGTATATCATAAGGTGAAGCAGAGAGTGTTACGTCCTCACAATGTGGGGATGGGAATCGTTCATCACGGTGACATCCTGGTGCACACAGCTGCCCAATAGTCTGATGGAGGGGGGCCTGTAGGCTCTGAAACCTTCTTCCTGGGGGCTTGAGAGTAAAGATGGAGTGTAATGGATGGTAGGGGTCCTGGGTGATGTTGATGCCTCTTTGGGTGAAGTGCACCATGCTCACCATGCTGTGATGATGCACCCATGGCGCAGTCTGCCTTATTGAAACAGTCCTTCAAAGCATTGGAGACCATCTCTGGCCACACAAGTACCTCTTTTTCTGTCAAATTCAGGTCTGGCACTCTGGGTCTGTATGCAGGTCTCAAAATTTGGTCTGAGAAACCCAAGTGGGGTTGGGAGGAGGCCTTGCATGCTCATTTGCAGGTTGTGATGGTGATCCAGTGTGTTCTTGGAAAGCCCACATGCTAGTATAGTTTGGGCATTAGAGACTAGTGATCTGTGTGGTTGAAATCCCCATGTTTTTTGTACTAATATTGTTTTAAGTATTACTTATTAATTCTAATTATACCTTTAAGTAAATTGAAATATCCTAGTCCAAATACCTAACCTAACCCAAAAGCTTAGATGCTTTTTTCCTGTTGTTGGGTAGTATATAATCACATCATTTCAGCTTCTATATTATTCTATTCATATATATTATCATTCTCATTTGTATTATACTGATATGTGATCTAAATAATTTTTACACTATAATTTTAATGACAAATGAATGATACTTATTTATCTTTGTTTGGTTTATTTTTCCTACATTGTCTAAGTAATACAAAGACCAGACAGGTTAAACTGGGCCTTTATACTCCGTGAGGATAAATGCACACGCACACACCTGCAACAGAGACAATGCATTATCTCTTATACATTCTAAGTTGTAAAATGCATTTGAAAGCATTTTAGCATGTATTCATGCGAAACATGAACATCTTTTATGTCATAATATTCTTACAGTTGTTTGTTGATTCTCTCCATACAGCCAACACCATGTAACTCTTTTCAACTAACGGACTCTTACAAGCATGTTAAACAGAAAGTGATTACAGGATCTGACACACAACTCTATCTCCACATTAAAGCTGAAATACAGCTCTTTAGGTAGTGTTTAAGTGACTGAAGTGGTCTGTGATAAAAGAGAAAGCAGCAGGAGGGTGTAGTCTACAGACTGCCCTGGCTATGCAGTTGAGCTGGTACAGCAGCATTCTCAGGTGAGTGTGAACATGAATCACCCAAAAGAAGTAACGTAGGATGTTAATAAGGGAGTAGATAATTACAGGACAAGTTCAAAGACTATGTTGTACTGTACTGTATCAAAAATTCATTCTATAAAATACAACTTTATTGTCACACTACATTTCAGGCGATTGGACACAAATAATGTTCTAATAATGCCTCACCTAGGCAAAGTTTGCATTTTCTCTGGGCCTCTTTTTACTACACCATTCATATTTGGTAACAGGTAACAGGGAGTAAAAGAAACCAAAGAAGAAAACAGTGTTGATGAAAAAACTATGATTTTCCCCCCTCCTATTTTATATGGTCTACTTGAAATTCTAGTGAATACCTTTCCTTTGGTGGCTGTATTGCTTTGGGCATAACCTCTTTCCAATTACTACTACAGTGTTACACATACTACAATAATCTCGCTCTCACTGAAGGTTATTCGAGTGGTTATAGGTGACTGATCCTAAAGTGTCTACAGTTGGCTGATACTGTCTTGTTTTCTTTACTCCACAAGTCAACAATATTGACACTAGTGTTGTGTTACGCTGTATGTGTGCTGTTAACCTCTCTTTTTTATCAATTCACTTTTCTCTCCTGTGATGTGTTGCCAGACTGAACTGAAGATTTCAGTTTTCATACTTCCTAAATGAATGCTGATTCAACAGTGAGCTAAACAAAAACAAACAAACAACCATTACACACAAACACAGACAATTAACTGTGATGGAAGACTTCACACATCTTTCGAATTCTTCCAGATGGTTCTATTAGCTCCATCTCTTCCAACTTCTAAACCTACAGGTAGATTTTAAGGTTGTATATTAATCTGCCCTGCAACAAACAAGACAATGACATTTTTATATGTTTAAAGTCTCAAAGTTATTGATTGACCAGATTTTTTCCCTCACATTCATATGTTAGTTTGAAAGTTGTCTTCATTAACCACAGGAGGGTGAAAACTCCCACATTAACAGGTTGTAGCGAAAAAGTTGTAGTGAAACTACATAGATGAATGTGAGGTATGCTGTGGAGGAAACAGAGCAACGCATTCATGCGCATGCTAAGACCATAGTCCACATTCCCCATGGAGGTGTAACCTTGATAGACTTAAGGTGTGTCTTGCTGTCACCACAGCACTATTACCTGAGAAAGATGAGTGCTCTACAGGTATGGCAGGTATGACACAAGCAGCCTTAGTTGCATTGTTGCTTAGGGTGTTGCCTAATAGTGGCTAGGTCTGAGGTGACAAAATGTGTGAGAGAATTTATAGTGAGTAGATCTCAAAAAAGGTGGAAAATTTAATACAGTGCAAAAATAATGTAATTATTTGTCTAAGCTTTTTGAACTGACCTGCTTTCTTTTTTCTGATGAGTGCAGCAAGCAGGTGGTAAGAGCATGATGGTATGGAAGGGGTATCCTGCTAAGAGGGACAAATGATTATTAATGATTTTAAATTGCGTTCAGTGTTTTCTATTAATTTCTAGGAGAATGTGTGATGGTGAAGGAATACATGCATCCGGTTCTTGTAAAAGGATGAAATGCCCATGTAGTCCCAATGTACACAAGGACAAAAACAGGAAAATTAAAACAGCAAAAAAGACTCCCTTGGATGTGACTACATATGCTCATCAGAGGGCCCTATGTGAGCATTTGGGGGTTCAGTACCTTGCTCAAGGGTGCCATGGCAGTGCGCTGAACGCGTTCTGGCAACTAACTATAGAAAGTTTCTTCTAAATAAACTTTCTTGTAATTTACTTTACTGGTGCCAATTTAGGAACATTGTAGGAAAGTGTGTGAAATGTCGATAGAAGGCAGTTTTTCTGACTGCAAAATTGTTTCAGCAGTTGTGCAGCAGATAAAGGGTGTGTGTTTGAGCGTCTGAATGACAGGAGTGTCCTATACTTTAAAATAAACATGGTAATCCCAGAGGATACACCTCTTCTATTCACAACCAGAGCTGCAACCACTCACAACAAAATGATAACATGCACATTATTACCTAGTATGAAGGAATGGCCAAATGAGGTTTGAATTCAAATTTTAAAAATGTATAAAATGACATAATATTAAATCTATTGGAAGGCTTGTGTGAATAAAGTTTAAGGCTTCATTTAAGCGAATTGAGTGCGAGAGCAGTCAGGCATTCAGGAAGTTTGTTCACTTTACTGCTTCACCTTTTTAGTTTGTGACTCTGGGAGCCATGACCAACCCTCAGCTGAGGGGTGTGGATGTTTCATAGTTAATATTAATGTATTTAGGCCCGAGATCTTTCATTGCTTTATGGACAAATAGTGAGATTTTGAAGTCAATTCTTTGACACACAGGTAGCCATTGCAGTGATTTAAGCAAAGGTGTAATAAGTTCCACCCTTTTTGTGTTGCTGGCTGTGGCATTCTGGATGAGCTGCACCCGTCTTTTTTTTTTATTAAGACCTGCTAACACACTTACAATAATCCAGCCTGCTGACAACAAATGCAACAACCCTAACCATAACCATAACCCTAACCCCTAGCCCTAACCCTAACCATAACCATAACCATAACCATAACCATAACCATAACCCCTAGCCCTAAGCCAGGTGATTTTCATATGCTCAGATTCTTAATTGCGAATTGACACACAGTGGCCCCACGTTATGCAAGTAAGATTTCAACCAGTTTAATGTACTGCCAGAAATTCCCATCAATTTTTCAAGTCCAGCAGTATGTTAGAATCACCTGTATCAAATGCAGACAGAAGAGCCACTAACACCAAGACTGAATCTCTAAATGAGTCACATAAATATCATTCTCTGCTATAATAAGTCCAGCCTTGGCACTGTGGTTTGACCTAAATCCAGACTGAAAAACATTAAAGTGATTGTCCCATAAAGTTGAATAAAAATTGCCTTTTCAATTATCTTACTTAAAAAAGGTAGGTTTGATATGGATCTATAATCACTATAGTCGTGCTCTTTTGAAAAGGTTTATATGGTGCTATATGGTTAAACAGAGTTTTAAAAAGGTTGTGAGTATTGTGACAAGGTTGCAGGTAGTAGGCCTAATATATCGGAATATGTCTTTTTGAGTTGTAGAATCTAGAAGTAGAAAGTGTACAAGTTAGCCAATTTTTTTTGTGTGTGTGGAGGCACCGGAGTTATTATCCTGTTGTCTGATTTTTATTTTTCTGGGTTAAATAGAATGCAAAATCATTGCACTAGTCAGCCTGACCACGACAGCAAACACAATGTGTGCATGTCGCTGTGTTTGATGATAATCTCAAAGTAAAATTGTGCCTTTTTAGTTTGAATTTATAGACATTGTGTTTCTCTCTATAGATGTCATAATGAACATGGATTTTAGTTTTTCCCCTCTTGCCTTGGGACTGTCTGCAGTCTCATACTGAACCACTGAACCAAAGTAACATTCCTCTTTTTCTCCTACCACAGACAACTTTGTCACTGACGGGCTGTGGCATCAATGATGTTTATTGCTTTAGAGCTGAAATGATCTAAAAGGTCATTCACAGAAGCTGAAGTTATAGCTGGTGCGTGGATGAATGAGTGAAGGGTGTGCAAATGTTTTCATCAGTATGACATTTTCTGTCTTTTAGCATTCAGCTGAGGTGCAGACATTAAATGAAACACAGTCAGAATTGGAAAGAGCAACATCACACACCATAACCTCAGAAGTCTGTTGACCTTGCAGTCTAAAATGTGTCCCTTATTATGTGTGGAGGGCTGTTGATCATTACTAATATTGCACAACAGGAAAAGTTCACTTAAAGGTCACATGTTTAAAAGAGTTGAAGTTCCCATATGACAACTGTCTGCATTGGTATACTGAGTGGCTTTACTGTTGCAATATGGTTGTCAGTTTACCAAGTTTCTGTTGAAAACATAAAATCTAATTTTTCTCAATGAATTTTAAGTGATTATCCCAAGAGACCTAACATTTAGAGAGGCGAGGATGAACATTGTTGAGTCACACTGTGGCTGATGCACAACCAAAGTCAGATTAGCTAGAGTGTCTGTACATTTATTCTAACTGATATTCATTTTATCATACCATGCTGCAATTTCCCCACTTCCTACACACACTTACTTTTGTGAGTAACAAACTACTTTTAACCAGTATTTTATAGACTTCTAGTAGAATTTTTGAGCTGTTGTTTCATTAAAAGTAAAATGGCGCTGTCCCAGGCGGCAGCCAGCAGTAGCAGCTCCCTACAACTAATTGTTCTTTTTTAAATTTTCTCAGTGTTCGCTATACTTGTTTACATACTTTGCTATTTGGTGTTTACTTTCTTTCTTTCCTTTTACCTTTTCAATATATATATTTTTAATAAATGGGTGTTAAGAGAGTTTCCTTTATCCTCCTAAACTAGGGTTGTCGAGTTCCTATTGCTTTCTACTGCTTTAAGGTTATCCAAAAGAGGGCGCTGCACATCCATATATCACCAACCTGTATTATTCTTTTTCAGCTCGCTGGTGTGGCTCTTAAGAAAAGCTGGCAACTTATTTAGTTTGACATCTAGATTGTTAATTTCAGTAAAAACAAAAGCAGTTCGAGGTTAGATTTTCTACCAGTGGACAAAAATCTTAGTTTAGCTTCGGTCTCATTTAAAACATGTCTAGGTTCAATGAGCCAACATTTCACAAGATTAAAAGCAGTCCGTAATTTGACAAAGGTGGAGTCATTGAAATGAATCAACTCCAGAGAACATACCGTCACAACACATTCCACTGTGATTTTAAGATCTGCTTGCTGTAGACTATAGGGTTGGCAAAATGGTTGACTGGTTAGCAGTCACATGCTGTGTGAGTGAGTTTAAGAAAAAGAAATAAAGTAAAATCCAAGCTTTTATTGCAGTGTGATCAAGATTTACTATACTATACTATACTATACTATACTATACTATACTATACTATACTATACTATACTGGTACTAAAATATATGAGGCAAAAAACACTCCTTTGCTTTACTGAAGAAAAACTTTCAGGAGAATTATTTTTTAAATGTATGTAAAGAATAACGAATTATTTTCAGTGTTTTACTGCAGTACTAAATCTCAAAAAGCTTCAGCCATCCACAGAAATGTCCATTACAGCAACAGTTCACTGACAATAAAAGATGATGAACGTTACAATTCTAATGTCTATTTAACCTCCTCGTGCATTAAGAATTTGAAAAGATATTATATTTTTCAAGAAGGGGATATATTGGTTTGTGGACCACACAGGCCACTATAGAATGGCAGAGAAGATGGCTAAGCGTTACCACTTGCAATACAACTAAGAAACAAGGAAAATACACTTTGAGTCTTGTGATTGTTCCTCTTTAAATTACATAATGTAGATGTGCTGGGATGCATCATCACCAAGAGATCCTGCCATCAGATGTTTTTGGCCTCTTGAGCATCACTGCGAGCAGGTCTGGTCTGCTCAGGGCTGAGCTTGTATCCCTCTAGTATGTTGACCATGGAGCCTCCTTCTGTATCCAGAACCACCTGGCGACTCTCTCTGTAGCATTTTTTATGAGTTCCTTCTCCTTAGACTGGGCCAGTTTTGTCGAAACTTAAAGTGACCTTCCTGTAATTGACTGCTTCCATGTGGAACGTGGATAGTGGGTGTTTCCCACCCCTGCACTGCTCTGACAGCTCCTGGTACCTATTGTGCTTGTGCTCTTCTGCCTTGTCAGCTACGCTCTACTTTGATGACCTGCTTGATGTAATTAGAAAAGATGACCATGTCAAGACCAAGTAGTTGTGGTTATGATGTGCTCAGGAACTTGCAGCCAAGGTCATCTCTCAGAGGGTGTATATCGGGTGTTGACTTGAATGTGTCACGTTTAGTGTGTAGTGTTTAGTGTTTTCTTGCGGTTATGGCTGAGGCTGCTGTTTCCATGACGATTGACCATTGATTTGATCCATGGTACCCGCCCATTGTGAGGGATTTTGGGCAGCGGTTAAGGCTGCCTTTGAGAGAGAACATAAAATAGTATTTTGTGCAATCATGTAATTGGAATTGTGATATTACCAATAAATCAGGCTATTTTAATGGAACAAACTGGGCAGAGCTATAAAGCAGGGGTGTCTAACCACCTGCAAGTCTAATACGCTTCATACTAAAGCTGATTAAAAGTAATCCTGTTCAATATGTATGATGACCGAGGTTCACCGAGTTTATGAAGTGGAAAACACTCTTTGGTTCCACATATAGATACTTTTTAAAGCTTTACATTAAAAAAAAGATTCTTTAAAAAATAGAATTGATGGTGAGCTAAAGCATATTAAAGTTACCACTCAAATTAAAATCTAACTATTGTTCAAAGCTATTTCTACCAAGTTGCGCTAAATATTTTTTTTAATGCTTCCTCTCTGTAACAATTAAAATTAAAACAAGTATTATTTTTTTATTTCACATGTAACTTTTTTTTAAATTAAATGTTCTGTTCTACTCCCAATTTTAGGTAATTTAGAAAGATGAAGAAGAACACTTGGCCTTCAAAAGCACATTATAAAATCATATCTATTCACCCAAAGGTTTCCCATGTAGCATTATTGTGTGTTAATGATATTGGTAAACCATGTCAAAACACTTTATAAAGGATACGTCACATACCAGTCCTCCCAGATAATGAGCCTGACCTTATTTCATGCTGTGCAAGTGTCCCGTCATGGCTTTCATACTCATCTATAGTAATTACAGCCATTTACAGTGGAGGTGAGGTTTGACGGATTGACGTCTTTGACATGACTGGATTAGCAGTCTGTCCCTAATCTTATCTGCTGCAATCTTAAATCCTAGCATAAGAACTGGCTCGTTAACCTCAGGTCTCCACTGTGGGATTAATCTGAAAGGAGAGTGGCGTGTAGACAGAATGAAGAGATGCATATGTTTTGTTAAATCCAGACTGTCTGTCTGTGAGGGTTGCCAAAAATACCCAGAAAAAACAGAAACAAGAACAAAATCCAATAAGATAGAGTGAAGCAAGAGAAACTTTATTGAATAAGGTGTTGACGTAATAAAGATTACCTGTAAA
Source organism: Takifugu rubripes (assembly GCF_901000725.2). Classification (NCBI taxonomy): domain Eukaryota; kingdom Metazoa; phylum Chordata; class Actinopteri; order Tetraodontiformes; family Tetraodontidae; genus Takifugu; species Takifugu rubripes. The sequence goes on from NC_042289.1 coordinate 663,328, forward strand.
TTCTCAACTATTGATGGTAGGATAAATGGCTGGAGGAATCTCCTGAAAGTTTTGGGTTAACCAACTTAACCAGTCTGTCTCGACCACAAATAGTAACTGAGAACTTCTTTACTTAAAAACAAATGAAAGAAAAAAACCCAACAGGGAAACAATTTTTTCTACACATACAGCAAGTGCACATTAAATTCAGTTCAATTTTATTTTTAAAGAAACAGTATCTGTTACAATCAAGATTGTCCACACCCGCAACCCTCAAAAAAATGCAAATAAAAATAGAGTTACATTGTAAATATATGAATTTCATATTATGCTGTATATATGACATTGTTAAAATTCATCATATTCATATCCACACAAAAACCTACTTTGAAAAGACTGCTTAAAAAAGAATTAAAAGACAAATGCTGGGCTTTGTACTGGACATTAGACACCCTCCCCTGGCGGCTCTCTGAGCTGGGCCAGGTTGATTTCCTGATGGTGTCCTCAAAGGACACCAGCAGCTGCCCTACAGGGTTTCAGCTTGGTTACACAACAGGACAAAGCTGTGTCGGGTAAAAATCACAGCCATCTCCTCTGTCTGCTTCCGTGAACTGGGTCAGCCATCATGAACAAAGTTGCATGACAGGACCTCACATTATGTTGCAATTGTGTACGTATAAGTATGTGTTGGTTAATAGAAAGAAGGGAGGAAAAGTGTAATTCTTAATTTAGCCACACATACCAATGTGAGGCTGCAGCATTATAAAGCACTATAGTTTTAAGTTCTTCAGCCACACCTGTGGAGTGCTCTGCCCTCAGAGTTCAGACTCTTTCCTCACTAATCCTCTCCACACCAATCCTCCACTTGCCTGATTTGTTGCTGTGCTAAACTGAATGGCATAAAATATCAACTTTCACAAAAGCCCAGCAATTGTAACAAAAATGTTGAATTGAGTTGTCTTCCACCTGGATGATGGGGGGACATGACTTGATAGCCTTCTTCTCTACTTTATATAGGTCTTAATATATACACTGGTCAGTAAAAACAATCAGGTGATCATATGCAGTGGTGATTCTGGAATCCACTGGGGCCTGTCAGGGATATGACCCAGCCAGACAGTTTCTAAAACTAAAATTGGTTTTGATCAGTTTGGTAAGACTATCTGCAATACCATCATCAAATGTATGTAAGGGTACAGAACTAAATGATGCATGCTTTTTACACTGGTATGTGTTATGACATGAAATGGGTGGAGCTACATACATTGCGGATTGATTTGCAAAGGATTAGTACATGTTAGGACCTAAGGTATTATCTTCCTCTCTTGGTTGCATTGTGTAGATTAAGGCCAAAGGAGATGATAGCCTAGTCTGATATGTATGATAAAAGAAATAGAAATACATGCATAAACACTTAACCACACAAAACTGTACTTCTTTGTGGAAATGCAGATTTATTAGACAGGAACACTTATAGAAGAGTAGCATTATTATTTGCTTTTCCTTGTTGCTAAATCTCCGATAATTTTTAAGAACTAATGGTTATTTCACTGAAATCACTTGTCATTTGTAATAAAACTGTGCAGTTCGTCCAAACACCGATTCCGACGTTTTATTAACTAGGTCTTGAACGCAGCAGATTCAACTAAATCAATAAGGTGGTTGCTGTTTTTTTTTTTTTTTTTTTTTTTATCAATCTGAGCCAAGGTAGCTGACAGAAGCTCTTTCGGTGAACCATAGAGAAATTTGTCAAACAGATGCTCCGAGGTCAGTCAGAACGAAAACAAACCCACGTGTCTGAGATTAGAAGCGGATCTCCGCATCTCAGGTCTCCGAGCAACGCTGCTGTCTCTGAACTGAACGTGCAGAGAAACAGGACGGACACCGTGCGTTTAGTCTCAGCAGCACTTTAACATCCCTGATGTTTAACATCCTTGATGTTAAAGTGATGCGTTGTTGGGAGGGTGCCACTTTGCTCCTGCTCTAAAACTTCACGCTGCAGAGAGCTGCAGGGGGACAACATCACCGACCACCTCTGGATAATATGTCGCTGCTGAAACAGCGCGGGAGAGAGCTGGAGCGCTTCGACGGCCTGTCGCTCATTTACTGGTACGTTTAAGTTGCCCTTTACTCGTGTTAGTGCCATCATACTAAACCAAATCGCTCTCTCTCTATCTCTCTCTCTCTCTCTCTCTCTCTCTCTCTCTCTCTCACACACACACACACACACACACACACACACACACACACACACACACTAGTGGTATTATTTATGTTTAGCTCCCAGGATAATTAAAAAAAAATAAGAAAACGTAATGGTCATAATTAGTAACACACTTGTGAGATAGGTATTTCAAGATTATTTCCTTTTCGATTTCAACATGACATGATTAGTCTGGTAGGAAAAGGAGCATAACTCACACGCTGGATTGGCAAAATGATATTAAAACTGTCAAAACTTTTCCTCAGTCGTCTTGGATTTTCTGTAGTCTGTCTGTCTGTCTGTCTGTCTGTCTGTCTGTCTGTCTGTCTGTCTAAACACACGCAAACAAACATAGGTATATGTATATATAGGTATATGTATATACAAAAAACATTGACTTATATTTAGCATGAACTAAACCAGATCAGTATTATACTGCGTCGGTGACTCTTATCCAAGCAAAACTTTAAAATACATCTGTATGTAGTGTTGAATTCCATGGAGACATTTTGTGGAGAGAGCAGGGGTCCATCAGGTGGTGCCTGACATGACTGCAGGGGTTTGCGCAGGCAGATGACACTTAAAGGCAGCTTGAAGGGATGTGTTACGATACCATTGTGTGCTCCCTCTCTGGATGTCAACCCCAAAGATTCCTTCATGATTCTCTCCCACAATAAGTTACCAGAACTCTGGGACTACTTTCTCATTTATGTCTCAGGAGCCTTAGAGTTTAATCCAGACAGCCGTGTCATCGACCTAGGACTGTTCCCTCTGAGGATGAACCCCACCATTAAGACCAGGTAGGTGAGATATAGTCAGCCAATAAAGTTACATGTTGCATTTTCTAGATTACATCACATTTCTTCATTAACTTTTTGCCTGTGGAGATTTTTATTTTGCAGAAATTCCTAGAAATCCTTCAGCAAAATTGTGTCAGTATGTAGTTCATGGACATAATTTAATATAGACAGATAACAACAACTAAATGCAGTACGCTAAATATTTTTATGGCAAAGTCACTACTTAGGGCTGCGTTAAAACATGTAATATATGCAACTGTGTATATAGCTCAGAACAATTCTACTTATGCATTTAAAAAAAACCTCTGTTTACTTTCCATAGATTTGAAACATACAGTATTATCTCTATTGGGTTTTTGCATGAGTAAATTATTTAACATTTAACATATGCTTATAGTTGTAGTGGTTGTAGTGAACATTGTTGTAGTGTATACAGTGTGGTGGGAGTTGCCACAATGATGAATTAGATAATCAGGAACAGCTCTTTTCAATATACACACCATCTCCAAATATTAACACATGTTGTTGTTATATAGCCACATGATTTGTCTCTGGATGTTTGACACATGTGAATATGCAGTACACAGTATTTCATACTTTAAGAAAGCTGTTGCAGCCTTTAAATATGTTGTGTTATATATGTTATGTTATAAAACATTTCCTTTGTAGTGTGCAGCCATAATACATCTCAATAGGTATCGGTGTGACATAATGATAATGACATTTCTGCTCTGCAGCTTCCAGTCTTTAATCTAAGTAAAGTTGAATGGTTGTGATGTTTAACGGTTGCAGCGCTCACATGCTATTGAAGGTCTGCTTGTATGTGTATGAAGTGTGAAGCTTTATTTTGTATCAATTGTTCTCTGCATGTGGTTCTAGCTCTTTAGTGACCACTCTAGTGGGCACCTTAAATCACACCCTTACTTTCAGAACTGTATTTGTTAGCAGGATTATGGAAAAATGTAATATGAATGGACAGTGAGCTCGAGAAAGGATGAAGAAAAATGAAATAAATGTTTGGATGAGGGTAAGGGGCTAGATGAATAACTTTTTATCACCTATTCTACTTCTGGAAAAGGAAAGTGTATGCACTGTAGGTTTATTGTCTTTACAGCTGGGTTTGTAGAAGGGTTATGTAGAAGCAGTGGATGACTTTGCATCTATTAAGAGGTGGGATTTGTTCCAAATTTTATATTAATTAAATTATTCAGAATTAATTGTGACATACTTTCTTTGTACATGGCCAGAGATAACACATGCTTGAGCAAACATTTCCTTTAGTGATGTGCTAAAAATAATTTGCTCTTCAAATTAGACATGACCTATAATACATACTTCACAAATGACAAATTTAAACTTTAGCAGTGTCAGAATAAAGTCCTTATAGGCCGATCATTTGTATGATTTATGGGTCTTAAACTCCTGAACCCATAGAAAAGAGATCAGCCATGTATGAATTGTCTTCTTCTCCTGCCAAAACATTTGTAACAGGATGTGGAGACAGCAAGACAGATGGTGCAGTGCAAAAACATTGTTCTTTTTTAATCTCCTCTCATTTTTGACTCAAGATACTAAATTTAGACTGAAGCCTCACGTTGACCTTTTTTCAGTTTTAAATATTAGGCTGTTGGGATTTTGCAGTTCTACAGTGACAGTTAGGTAGCTGCAGTAAATGTGTTGGATTGTCCAATCAGAAGTCCCAATAATGTCATTGTGTGACTTGTGAGATTGTGTGTGCTGTCATGAAATTTCCCTGTGACAGCAAATTTAGGCAGAGTATGCTGGAAGACTCCTAGTGATGGCTGACATGAAGCGCTGACAAGGACTATAAGAGCGGCTTTATTCAGGTCAGCACTGGCACTGCTTTGATTTGGATTCATGATATTGAAGTGAAAAGATTCACATAATTTTAAGGAAAATTGTACTTTTTCATTGAAAGTGTTCACATTGCATTCACACTGAAAAATAACCAGCTAAACATGACCTTACCGAAGATGTAACTTCGGGATATTCGGCATATTTTGGGTTCTTCACTTTCTTAAAACCATTGCGGATGTAGACTGTTGTGAGAGCCGCGGACCCTCCAAACATATTAAATTCATCAGCTGAAGTTGTTCCGAGATGAGACGCTACTAAATTAATCACTGTTGATGAAATCATACACTCATCGCGATGACGTCATACCACTAATGCTCACAAAACATTTCATGTTTGGCAAAACTGATCTCGCAAGAAACTGATATGAAACACAGTAAAAATTTTATTGCATTTTATTTTATTGCCAACTAAAGGAGAGATAGGATTCCAGTGTTATTAACTATAGGAAAGCAACAGCTATATGTCTGTGTTCCCCTTTTGTTCAGTATGCTAGTGTTGTAAGAGGTGTGAGTTGTGAGGACTATTTATACGAAGACTACATTTTTTTAAATTAAGTTACATTGCAGTGGGAACTGGGTTGCAAAGTGGAGGGTTCCAGGTTCAAGCCCCAGTCTGGATAAAACATGGAGGGTGTTCTGGCAGTAGGGGGAAGGTGCCAGAACACCTTCAGAGCATTACCGAAGTACCCTTGAGCAAAATACCGAACCTACAAATGCTCACATGCGACCTGAAACCCCATCCAGGGGTGGACCCTGCCTTCGTCCCTACACACACCCTCCCCGTGACCCTAAAATAAATAAAATGGTCAAGAAGATAAAGTTACATGATTTAAATTGACAGTGTGTCTGTCAAATACTGTTGAAAACCTCATAGGCAGTTTATGTGGCATGTTGTCCTTGATTGTATTTGCTGTGAAAGTGACCACAGGCTGTGACAGGTGTGACTGGATGCAACCAGACAGGTTGTATACTGCATTCTTTTTTGAGGAAGTCAGGCCTCTGGTGGATACAAACATAGCTTTGTTTTTGCTCTGACTCTCGTCACAGTCAGAAGGACTCAACATCTTTCCTCTCTATATTTCTGTGGCCTTTGTACCTTTGACTTTCAAAGGTAAAAATAGTGGTTGTGACATAAAATGTTCCTTTCAGCTGACACATTTTTAAGGATAATAAATTCCTAAAAATGGAAATAAATTCCCAACAGGTAAACCCACATGCCACACAGACAACATGCATATAATGTAATTCACAAATTCAAATGTGTGCTAAGTGTGCTGAACATGCATGTATAATGTGTGTGCAGATGTGAGTATGTAAGGAATGCATGCCTGTGCGTGACAAGAATGATAGTCTGCTAGACATGCTACATCTCTCTCTGATGAAGGGTCTGCCACCCACTATACACAAGCTTGAGCACCTGGAGTCCCTGCCCCTGCTGAAAAAGCAAGGACCCACCCTAAAAGCCCAAATAGCATTTGATTTACTCTTTAAAAAATATGCATGGGGGACGTACAAGACACAGGTGTCAAGTTCTGTTTGTCATGTCAATTCATATCATCCTTGTTTCGGTCAAATTGGATTAGGATTATTAGAACTTTGTTTCACATTCTCATTCGAGGTCCATGCAAGATCTTTGGTAAAGGCTATAGAACCTTTCAGAATCCTGTCCTAAAGCAGCCCACCTGCTGTGGGACATAATGCTGAAATGTTACACTTCTTGTCAGACAATTTTGAAGGCTATTTGCCACAGATTTAGTTTTGGATAGTTAGTTCATTTGGATTTAATTTTATTTAGAAGCCTTATTAGTGTCAGACACCAGATGAGAACCCAAACGACACACGAGATTGGCTGAACACCGCTTTATTGTCGGAAACAGACAACACCGGGGAGCGAGCAGAACAGAATAGTCGGGGACAGGCAAGGTCGAGATCGGGCAAAAGGCAGACAGAGTTTACAGGGGAGCAGGCTAAACAGAATTGTCAGGAACAGGCAAGGTCGGAACCGGGCAGGCAGGCAAACAGGAATACGCTGGAAAGTCATCGGGAACGAATAACGATCTGGCAGGGAGCAGGTGTGCCTCCGGGGTTTAAGAAGAGAGCTCATTAGAGTCCTGATGCACAACAGGTGTGCGGGGCGAGGCGACTCACCGGCATGATTGCCCGCAGCTGTGACATATTAGTCTGTATCATGATTGGACACTTTACATTTATGAAATCACTTCATTTGAAAAAACAGACAAACATTTGAATTTCCTCATTTCCTTTTATTTTTCTTCTCTCAGTCATATACAGGATATAAGAACGTCCACAGTTAAATTAAACAGTTTTAGTTGTCATCATCAGAATCTCCGAATGGGTTGTATAATGGTGCAATGAGGAGCAGAGTCACCTCAGTCTGCCAGTCTCTGCATGCTGTTACTGTTGTTTTTCCCATGCCTGTATGTTTTATGCTGTGCCTGCACAGTTTTGGTGCAAGAGTCCTGGACCATGTCCATTTGTTATTTTTACATTATAGAAAGTGAGTGAGTGAGCCAGCCTGTCAGTTTGTGACTTATTCAAGGTGTATTTTGACCTGCTGGGATAGGCTCTTGTTAGGACACCACTGTGCATAAAATAAGGGCTAAACAGCAAACTGAAAATCAACGGCTAAATAAAACACAGATAACTCAACCATTTAATAAATAGGAGGTATTGTAAAGTTTAGGCAGTTTCCATGATAACTTAAGTTAAATTAACTCATTTTCTCTTCTCATTTACAGTGTTAAGAAGCTGTTTTCTTTCCTATTTTTTACATTCTGTTCATACCACATACATAGACCAGTAATGCTGCATGGTTTTCTTGTTTGCAAATTAATGTAGCTCTATCTCTAGTCTGTTGTAAGCCTTAACTGTTAGTCCACAGAGGGCCAGTTCTTGCTACACTTTTGTCTCAGTGCATTTTAGTTTGGCTTGGTTCATCAAGACATCATAAATCATAAATCATAAATCTTTCTTCAGAGATTAGGATAGTCTTTCTTGCCTTATGATTGAGCTTGTCTTGACATGTACCCTTGTTTAAAATTTGGAAGGCTTGGTCCTGACTGTTTCTGCAGCTCAACCAGCCAAATATAACACATCCTTTTGTTGCTGCTCTCTGTGAATTTATTTCTTGCATTTCTGAGCTTGTTAGTCTCGTAAAGGTGATTTAAAATAGCCAAAGGGCCCAGGAGCAGTAGAACACCCAGGTCTGCTGTAACACTAGTTTGGAATGTCAATTCATCACAGGAGAGTGTCTTCAGCAAATCATCTCACCCTAAGACTCAACCCGTTGCATTTAAATGGCTTGATGATAAATACACCAGTTTTAATAAATGGGACAATTTGCAGTGTTTAATACCTACTACTAGGGAGAAAACCCTATTTTACGTGTTATTTTCTTTTAGGAGCAGATTAAAATATGTGGTAGCACACAGCAATTCTTATCATTTGCAGTAAATATGGCATTGCACAGTGGCATTAAATACACTGTTGTATTGCCTTCAAGCTGTGCAAACGTGCAGTTTTAAAAAGTTTAATGTCGGAAATATTTTCACTGCACAATGACTGAAGTGGAATTTCTGCCATCTGTCCTTTGTCTCCATCTATGCTTTGTTGCTTTTTGTTGTTATTAAGTCAATAATTGGGCAAGCGTTATTCAGAATTCACATATATGTGATGCCTTTCTTGAAGGATAATCACACATTTGTGTTCTAAACATTTACAGCAAACTGACCAAATTCTGTTCAAATGCAGGAATATTGACAAGACATGGAAGGGAACCTTCTGCATCGCTCCGCTCTTCCGCATGCTGTATCTATTTCTGTAGGGTTTTCTTACACTTTGCAGACTTTAAACAGACAGAATTAGCTTAATCCTGCATTGTCAGGTATAATGTGGAGTAATGGAATTCTAATTTGCCTCTTATCCACTACTCTTATCCTCATTCCCTCTGGTGCTGATCAGTTTGCAGGGGGGGATGTTGTGATTCTCTCACCACTGAAAATGTGAATCCTGAAGCAGATTGCTGACTGGAATTGCCTCATGGGAAGATTGATTGTTGCTAATTTGTCTTCCCCTCATTCTCCTCTCACCCAAATATTGACTTCTCTGTACAAAGTGTGATCTTTAGTGTCTATTTAGAATCACCCGAGGTGTCAGACAATCGTTTCTGTGATTAGCTGAAATGAAGTCTATGCCTTTGATTCAGCTGAAGTCTAATTAAGAAATTAAGTGTCTTGTCTTTACCTTTCATTATTTTCTGGAGCCAGTTGGCTCTTTTAGCTCAATGTGTTGAGTCTTTTTTGGGGAAAAAAAAAGATAATTCCAAATCTTTGAATTAATCAAAATGAAGTCCTCTTCCAACAGCTCATTGCATCTAACACTTTAATAAATTGTAATAAATGTAGTCAACCACAGAGCACCGCAGCTAATCAAACCATTTACTCTCTAAATCTGGCAATAACCGCTGAACAAGTCTGGCCCTCCCAAATCCATGTTTGCATATTCTTTGATATTTTGTATTTGTCATAAATGTCTGGATAGCTCAGTGGTTCATGATGCTTCCTTTGGTGCAAAATGTTACTGGTTTGAATCCAGGTGGGCTCTTAGGCAAGTCTATATGCTATATTCCTATACCTCAGAATGAGCAGAACCATAAATGATAGAAGCAAAAATTCACCTGATGTCAAATTGGCAACTGGAACAAGGCAATCATGGGCAGATCACCCCCAAATAATTTACCCAATGTTAACAACCAAAGTACCAATTTTTGCCTTCCTCCAGAAGGAGAAGGCAAAAATTGTGATCCCTAAGGTAGATCATCACAGAGGCTCTGAGTTTCTGGAGTGGAACAACCATCAGCCTCTCCGTTACATGGATGCATGCCAAGATCTACAGCAAAGACATCGGGACGGCAGTAATCTAGAAGAGGGGTTGAACTACCTGAACGAACCATCACAAAAGTGCAGGACAGTTACAAATACCTGGAAAAGGCCAGACTGAAAGACAGTACAGAGGCACAAGAACAGGTCAGCCACAGCCAGATACCTACAGATCCTGAAAAGTGAGCTGAATGGTAAGAATAAGAAGTCCAATGTCCTGACGCTGTAGAGGAAGCAAAAGGAAGGGAACTACTGTCCTGGAGGAAACAACAAGCCTCCGATGCTGAGTGAAGGCCTCAGGCAACAAAAGCCCAGCCAGGAGGAGGAGGAGCCTTCATGGTATGAATTGAGGAAGTGGCTGATATCGAGAAAACCTACTAGTGGCTGGAAAAGGCCGGACTGAATGACAGCACAGAGGCACTACTCATGGCCGCACAAGAACAGGCCCTGAACACCAGAGCAATAGAGGCCAGGGTCTACCATAGTAGACAAGACCACAGATGTAGGCTGTGTGGAGATGCCCCTGAGACAGTCCAGCATATCACAGCAGGGTGCAAGATGTTGGCAGGCAAGACATACATGGAGCGGCATAACCAGGTGGCTGGCATAGTGTACAGGAACATCTGTACTAAGTATGGACTGGAGGTCCCAGGGTCCAGGTGGGAGACACCCCCAAAGTGCTGGAGAACAAGCAGGCCCAGATCTTGCAGGACTTCCAGATCCAGACTGACAAGATGGTGGTGGCCAATGAGCATGACATTGTGGTGGTAGATAAACACGAGGAGACAGTGGTGGTGATAGATGTAGCAATCCCAAGTGATAGCAACATCAGGAAGAAGGAACACGAGAAGCTGGAGAAGTACCAAGGGCTGAAGGAGTAGAATGTGAGAGTGGTCCCAGTAGTGATTGGGACACTAGGGGCAGTGACCCCCAAGCTGAGTAGATGCTCCAACAGATACCAGGAACCACATCAGAAATCTCTGTCCAGAAGAGCGCAGTCCTAGGAACAGCTAAGATCCTGCGCAGAACCCTCAGACTCCCAGGCCTCTGGTAGAGGATCTGAGTCTGAAGGAGGCACCACCCAGGAGGGGCGAGGAAGAGAGTTAATTTAGTTTATTCATGTGTCCTCTGAGTTTTATGCTTGCCCATGTAGCATTTAGCCTTTTGGCTTTGTGCTGTGGTTCCTCTGTATGATCTTCCTCCTGCTAGAAGCTTGAGCAATATCAGATTTGTTGTGTAGTTGCCAGCCATAGACATCTGGCCTGTGTCAGTTTTAAATGTTGATTTTATTTATCAAATGTGACTAAATGGCAGAAATACTTCTCTTTAAGGTAGAATTTTGTGTTGTGTTGCTTAAAATAGTAATCTTTTTCTCTACATGAACACCTTAAGTATACTGACTCCTAAATATGGAATGTTGATGACTCATTTGTAAGTTGAAGAATACAAATAACTTTGGGGAGAACAGAAACAGATTGTTCGAAACTTCAAGATCCATCTTAAATCATCGGGAAAAATCTCAGTTTCTAAATATATCTTATGTGGAAATTCTCCTGTTGTTTTGCTATTGTGCAAACAGATAGAGATGGTCAAATTCATGATCTGTGAATGAGACTGTTCAGAGTAGACTCATCTAATCAGCTATGTTACAGGTGTTGAAGTGAACATATTGTATGGATCAAATATCACACACCACATCACAAATGTATATTTAAGTTGAATTTTATATTTATATATTATATAAAACAATTAATTGGTGGTGTGTCAGTCTGTGGTAAAATCAACTCACACAAAATATAAAGGTAATTTTTCATAGCTGTCTACTAAAAAACCCCAAACAAACCAAGAAGTATGACCCTCATGCCCCCAGAGGCATTACAGAGCAGTTTCTTATTATCATGTAAAATTGCCAAACAGTATTTCAATCAAAATAGCAGATATCACAGGTGAAGTCTTCTGAATCACCAAATCAGTGATGACAGGTAGTCAAGCAACATCTCTCTCTCTCTCTCTCTCTCTCTCTCTCAATTTGGTATTTTTTAAGGGGATCAACATCATCTTTTCTGCCTTCTCCTTTTTAATATTTTACTATTTTATTGACAAAATGCTTTTTTCAGCTTCATAGCACATATTTGCATTTTTTTCAGTTAATTTCTGTCTTTTGAAATATGCAAAGGTCGTTAGAGTTTTTGCAATGATTTTAATTATGCTTAGTGAGCAGGGTGAGGCCTTTGATATACTTTTCCCACATCATTATATACTGTACAAGGCTTAGAAGCCATCCAATCAATTATTTTTGTTTCTCAAGATCACAGAATAATTTTGGATGTTTTCCTCCTCCTTATTTACCAACTGCTACAGCAATCAACAGCATCGAACATCCTATAATACTTGCTGACCTTGAGTGTATCTGTTATTAGTCTTCACAATATGGTATAATGAAGCTTATTGCTGGGGCTCAATGTTAGGCTTGAATATAAGTAAATGGATTTCCCCTGTGATCAAATCACAAATGTTCACATCTATGTCGCTCATCAATAAAGTCTGTCAAAAGAATCCCACAATAATTAAAAATATTTTTACTCTGGTTAATTCATGTTTCTTCACACATTCAATTAATCTCTTCAATCACTGTACAAGGAAGTAAAGAAAAAACCGTGAATCATGTTGCTGTTGAATTGTTTCGAGTTAGATTGTACTTTACCTATGAGCATTACCATAGGTATAATAACAAAGATAAATGTGTGACTTATAACAACAAAAACAATAATAATATTAATAATAATAATAATAATATAGTCACTTTCCGCACTTTTCTAACATTTAAAAGTGGTCATTTACAAATAGATTTGTCTGCCCTCAAATCCCCAAATCCATCCATCAATCACATGTGCATTCTGTCCACAGGGGGCAGTATTGTAATTTTAGGTGAGTGTTGTTATTCACATTACACACACGTGCACAAACACACATGGTGTGCAGTCGTAGTCGTAGTCACAGTCACACAAACGTTATCTGTGTCAGCATTTATCTCTCTGTCACCAGGCCCATGCCTGTTTGATTTCTCCATGTGGATTGAGTAATCCCATAATCTGATAATGACCCACTGTGCAGATTTAGTGATTAAAGTTCTGAGGCAAATGGTTGTTGCCATGGCTGCAATTTTAAAGACAGAGAAAATCAAAACAGGAAGATAATGTTAAAATCCCACAAAGGTTATTGTACAAAGCTGTGTGTGTGTATACGTGCACGTGTGTATTGTAATTGACATGTGAAGGAGAAATGCCTATGGTTCCTATTTATCAGTGTTGCTGTAATGCATGCTCTTTGTACCATTCCTAAGAGTCATTTCCAGAGTGAAGACAATTTCCTTTCAGTAGGATCATTGTTCGTTATGAGTAATATTAATTTGTTGGGGGGAAAAAAGCACAAACTACAAAGTTTTAAGTAGCGGGCCAGTAACAGGCTATGTCTGTAGTAGTAGTAAAAATAGTGTATGATCCTATGAAAAGGACATACAATATCATGATAGCAAATGTTATGGAGGCATTTTATCAATGTTACACACACACACACACACGCACGCACACACACACACACACACACACACACACATTTATAAATATTAGCCTTGGCGGCACTGGGACCACTGTTGCCTTCACACCCCACATTGTCCTCTTTCAGCCTCCTCCTCACATCTCCTCTTTCAGCCCTTGGTATTTCTCCAGCTTCTTGTGTTCCTTCTTCCTAAAGTTGCTATCACTTGGGGTTGCTACATCTATCACCACCACTGTCCACTGTCTCCTTGTGTTTGTCTACCACCACATTGGCCACTACCAGCTTGTCAGTCTGGATCTGGAAGTCCCGCAGTATCTGGGCCTGCTTGTTCTCCAGCACTTTCGGGGGTGTCTCCCACTTGGACCCTGGGACCTCCAGTCCATACTTAGTACAGATGTTCCTGTACACTATACCAGCCACCTGGTTTTGCAGCTCCATGTATGACAAGGCAAGGGCCTGTCAACATCTTGCACCCTGCTGTGATATGCTGGACTGTCTCAGGGGCATCTCCACACAGTCTGCACCTTGGGTCTTGTCTGGTATGGTCGACCCTGGCCTCTATTGATCTGGTGTTCAGGGCCTGTTCTTGTGCGGCCATGAGTAGTGCCTCTGTGCTGTCTTTCAGTCCGGCCTTTTCCAGCCACTGGTAGGTTTTCTCGATATCAGCCACTTCCTCAGTTTGTCGGTGGTCCATACCATGCAGGGGCTTATCCTTCCATGATAGCCCCTCGGGCTCCTCCTCCTTGGTGGGCTTTTGTTGCCTGAGGCATTCACTCTGCAGTCGGTCAGTGCCATCGTCTTGGAGGCTTGTTGTTTCCTCTTAGACAGTAGTTTGGACACTTACTAGTCCTCAGCCCCCTTCCTTTTGCTTCGTGTATAGCCACAGGATGCTGGACTGAGGGTGAAACCTCCTTGCATGGTGAGGAGCCTCTTTGTCTTGATGTCAGTGGCTTGTATCTCTTCCAGTGGCCAGGGTATTATGCCAGCCGGGTATCTGATTACTGGCAGGGTGTAGGTGTTTATAGCCTGGATCTTATTCTTACCATTCAGCTGACTTTTCAGAACCTGCTTTAACCTCTGTAGGTATTTGGCTGTGGCTGACATCCTAGCTGCCTCCTCATGGTTACCATTTGCCTGCAGGATCCCCAGGTATTTGTAACTGTCCTGCACATCTGTAATGTTCCCTTCGGGTAGTTCAAACCCAACAGTTGCGATCGCCTTTCCTCTTCTATATATCATCTACCCACATTTATCTAGTCCATCCATCCATCCACTACCGCTTATCCGGGGTCGGGTCGCGGGGGCAGCAGCCTAAGGAGAGAAGCCCAGACTTCCCTCTCCCCAGCTACCTCCTCCAGCTCATCCGGAGGGATCCCCAGGCGTTCCCAGGCCAGTCGAGAGGCATAGTCTCTCCAACGTGTCCTGGGTCTCCCCGGGGGTCTCCTACTGGAAGGACATGCCCTGAACACCTCACCAGGGAGGCGTCCAGGGGGCATCCTGACTAGATGCCCAAGCCACCCCATCTGGCTCCTCTCAACGCGGAGGAGCAGCGGCTCTACTCCGAGCTCCTCCCGGATGGCAGAGCTTCTCACCCTATCTCTAAGGGAGAGCCCAGCCACCCTACGGAGGAAGCTCATTTCAGCTGCTTGTACCCGTGATCTTGTTCTTTCGGTCATTACCCAAAGCTCATGACCATAGGTGAGGGTAGGAACGAAGATCGACCGGTAAATCGAGAGCTTCGCCTTTCGGCTCAGCTCTCTCTTCACCACAACGGACCGGTGCAGAGTCCGCATTACTGCGGATGCCGCACCGATCCGCCTGTCGATCTCCCGCTCCATTCTTCCCTCACTCGTGAACAAGACCCCGAGGTACTTAAACTCCTCCACTTGGGGCAGGATCTCCTCCTTGACCCGGAGAAGGCACTCCACCTTTTTCCGGTCGAGAACCATGGCCTCGGATTTGGAGGTGCTGATTTTCATCCCAGCTGCTTCACATGCGGCGGCGAACCGATCCAGTGATAGTTGGAGGTCACGGGCCGATGATGCCAACAGGACCACATCATCTGCAAAAAGCAGAGACCCGATCCTGAGGTCACCAAACCGGATCCCCTCAACACCATGACTGCACCTAGAAATTCTGTCCATAAAAATTATGAACAGAATCGGTGACAAAGGGCAGCCCTGGCGGAGACCAACCCTCACCGGAAACGAGTTTGACTTACTGCCAGCAATTCGGACCAAACTCTGGCACCGATCGTACAGGGAGCAGACGGCCCGTATCAGCGGGCCCGACACCCCATACTCTCGGAGGACCCCCCACAGGACCCCCCGAGGGACACGGTCGAATGCCTTCTCCAAGTCCACAAAACACATGTGGACTGGTTGGGCAAACTCCCATGCACCCTCGAAGACCCTGCTGAGGGTGTAGAGCTGGTCCATTTATCTAGTCCGAATCCTAACCCTAGCCATCCCAATGTCTTTGCTGTATAGTGAGGTGAATCAGGGAGTCAATGTCATGCATTGTCATCTGATGCTCACCCGCGCAATTGGCTTTGAGTTGGCCTACAGAGTCGTGTTCCACAGCTTCATGGAGTTCTTGATGGACTCTCTTAGTGTCCTGTTGATGTTATACAGCTTTAGGCACTCCAGTATCCATCTGTGCGGCATTGACTCAATCAATTGGATTGTAATTAATCCAGGCAGTGCACAGGTTGGTGTGCTGTGTCCTACAGTCCTGATCAATTGCCCCGTCGACCTGCTTGGCATCTCTGGTGTTGTTGCCTATGCCTTTCTGTGCTCTGCTCAGGTATTGATCCATATCCCCACTGATCTTAGCCGCTATGATCTTTGATGGAAGCATCCATGTGGTGATGAGGCAGGTTATGGGCCAGTAGTTGGATGGTATTGTGCCCTTGTGGGGTTCCTTCATTATGAGTACTGTCCGGCCCTGGGTTAGCCACTCTGGGTGTTTCCCCGATGTTAGCAGCTGGTTCATCCGTGCTGCCAGGCGTTCACGGAGTGTAGTCAGCTTCTTAAGCCAATAGGCTTGAATCCTATCGGGCCCTGGTGCTGGCCAGCTCTTCATTTTGGACACTTCATTTTGTTTGGATTTCTGCTAAGGTGATAAGTACTGGGTCCTATTCTGGAAGTTGGCTGTGCTGTGCCTGTAGGTCTAGCAGCCATTGGGCATTAGTGTTGTGTGTTACCTCTTTCTCCCAGACACTCTTCCAGTATTGCTCAGTCTCAGCCCTGTGTGTGTGTGTGTGTGTGTGTGTGTGTGTGTGTGTGTGTGTGTGTGTGTGTGTGTGTGTGTGGGAGGATCTGTTATCTTGTTGCACTGACACTGAGAGTGGACTTTTGGCTGGAGAACACCTTGTTCAGGGCTGTGAGCCTTTGCTTAGCAGTCTCCAATGCCCCAGTTGTGGACAGTTTGTTATATTTCTTGGGCAGCTCTGTCCTTAGATCCATGCCTCTACTCAGGTCTGTTAGAAGGCTGACTTCTCTCCGTGCCACCATGATTATTGCCTCTAGCCTTCTTCTCCGTGAGGCAGTTTGCTCCTTCTGGCTCTTCATGTTGTTCTTCTTGTAGCCAAGCATCTGCAGGATTACTGTTGCCACTGCATACAGTGTCAGTGATGGTTGACAGTGTCACGTTCAAGTCCTCCAATAGAGACAGGTCTGGTACTTTGTTTTTTATATATATATATTTTAGAAAAGCAGCTTTTTATGCTTTTTTTAAATCCACTGGCTGATCAAAGTAAATGCAAGATACCCAAATCAAAAGCTTTTTGAAATATTCACCCACCTTAAACAAATTTTACGGGCTTCCATTTTAAAAAGCACACGCACACCTGAGCACTGATGTATGGATAGAGGAGTAAAGAAGGTGCTTGTGAATGGAAGGCTTAATATCCTTTGTGAGACAGTTGTGTCTTTGCACGTATGACCTTTTGTTCCACTGTGAAAACAAAACAGTGTCTACATTATATTGAATACTGTATGTAACTATTTTTTGTGTGACAGGAATTATAATATGTCAAATTTTTCCTAAGAAAATCTGCAGAAAATGGTTGTCTTTTTATAAGCTTAAGAACTATATGTTTTTTAGTACTGAGAGAGAGAAAGCACTTACATCAAGCACAATGGTGATTTTGTTGTGTGTGAATGCTGATACAGGTGGCTAAATCTCTTTAAAAAAGATTTCAAATTTAAATAATCAAATTTAATAAAAAGGTTCCAATTTATTTCTGTTTGAACAACTATGGATAAATCATATAATAGCAGTGATAAGATGTTGGTTGCCACAGCACTCAAGTATTTCTCTGAAATTGATTGTGGAGACTCCTGGATTAGGAAAGAGCCTGGACAGCTTTCAACTTCTTCTAATCTGAAACCCTAAGGAAACTTCTGAACACTTGGCTAGGTTAAAAGGCCTGCCTTCAGAAATGCTGCTTCTGAAGTTAGAAATCATGCTTTATTTCTTTTCATCAGGAAATTGAGGGAAAGTTATCTGAAATAGTTGATAAAACTAATGAAGATAATTAAAAAAAAACCCAATACAAAATATCCCCATAAAATTGTGGATACTGAAACTTACTGCAAACGCTTGATTAGAGTTGTCGATAGTAAGGGTGGCAAGTCTTATGGTTTAGTGGGCAATTACTTTTCCTCAAAAGGTGATAAAGTAGGTTTTTAGTTATCCGTCACCTGCAGTGATTGAAAAATATTTCAATTTTCAAATCCGGAATTTTACGTTTATTTTTGAAGAAATGTTTTATAATATGAAATGTCTAAGGTTGACAAATGGGAAAACCAAAACCAATTCTTGATCTCCTGACACCTGAATGTTTAGCATTTATGCATACACCCTCAAATGAGGACACACACAGGGCCTCTATAGGGTCTAAGAGGGAGAATACTTTTCCAAAAACCATGTTGACTTTGCATGTTCTCTGTCCACCTCTGGGTTTCATCCAGTTTCCTCACACAGTTCAGGAACATTCACATTAAGTTGTTGGGAGAGGCTTAACGGCTCTTCCGTGTGCCTGTGTCTGCGTGAGTAAAATGATTTGTGTCTTGAGATGGACTCGTATCCTGTCCTGCCTCTCTCCTGGTGTATGCTGTGATAACATCTATCAGCCTGTTGAGACATCGTTGTTTCTCAATTCAAAATTTGTAGGACTGCTCATTTGACCTGCAGTAGTTCATACTTGGATGTTGATACTTTGAGGCACACACTTTTTTTTGCCCTTGCTACTGCTCCTGCTGACAAATATGATATGCATTGTGGGATATCCAGCTGTCCCAAGTCCAGACCAGTCATGTCTGATGGATGCTTGATGAAAAGGGTAAAGCAAGTTGCTTTGAGGGAAATTTGGAGCATGCTTGGCAGATTGCAAACTTTGAACTGGAACTACAATTAAGAAACCATTGATGCTGTTTGGTACGAGCAACAGAATACAAGGCTGGAGAAGTTTGCATACTGAGAAACGGCCATTAAGAAGTAACCAATAAAAGAAAATGGACAGGTGAATAGAGAAAGAATGTATATCCTTTCCTGTAATCCCTCACCAGGGATGCTCCAAATTCAGTCAGGGTTCTCCATAAGTTAATGGTCAGTTGTTCTAAATGTATAAATACAGAATCCATGGTATAAGTATGAGTGCATCTGTGGTAAGCCTTTGAGTAGCCCTCTTAGTAAAGTCTATATTTAGCACATTGTACAATATGGATTTGCATGTATTATCCTTTTGTTATAATCTTATCATCCCATCATCAATTGGCACTCTTCAATAAGTCTGCCATCAACTTGGCAGCCACTGTTCACCACGGAGAGCCAAAGGTAACAACATGAATCCAATATCAAGGTGTTTACCAAAACTAGAAACATGTTCCAGAGGTTGAAGGTGCCTTTTGGGTTTGCCAGGTATGTTTCCAGCACTTTAAAATTGTTTTTCCCATATTGTCCTGGAATTGTGAGGCCATGTGTGTTGAGATGATGTGATTAGGTTGGCAGTCTTCTTTACCTTGTGTTCCTGTAATGTTTAAAACTGAAGTCAAAACTGGAGCCATGTCATTTCTCCCAAAAATTGACAGTTTATTTGAATGTTTGAATGTTACATGTTTTAAAAACATTACGTTTTACTTTTACCTGATCCTAGGCTTTGGATTTAAATCAATCAATCAAGTTGGGTTCTTTCAATCAACATGGCTGTTTAAATTAGATTATACTTGTGCTCTTACAGCAACTTCACACTTAGGTTTGAATTCAGCAACCACAATTTAGCTGGGATTTAAAATTGAGGGTTTCTTATATACAGCCTTGTGTCAGAGCAATATTCCCTTTATGGGCATCATGGAATCTTGGAGACCCATTGCGGACTGAGATTACTGTGCATTACGAGGAGAGTTTCAAGAACGAGACCAACTCGGGAATAAAGGACAGATTCATCTAATATCAAAGGTCTTGCGCTGCATGAGCTGTGAGGTATTTGTGCATTACTTTGTCAATCCTGATGTCTCATCTGACTTAGTGAGCTTTCAGAACCAAAAGAGTTGTTTTCAAAATTATCTATGAGTGTTTAAAGTTTCAAACAAAAAAAATAGAGCAAATGTATCTTAAAAAATAAAAATCAAGGATGTTTTAAAATATTCAGTAACTGCAGCGCTGGTTAGAACATAATAAGATAGGTATGGTCGGAAAGAGTAACGTAAAACCAGAAAAAAGACCTTTAACTGACGTTAAACGAGAATCAAACATTCACAAACCATTTATCAACCGGTGGTTTCAGTGTCATCCTTTTCCCCCCTAAAATTTTTATGTAAGAGATTAAGTGTACGAGTGAAGGTGGAGATGCATGGAGCCGACTGTCTGCTAGGTTTACTGGAATTAGAGCCCGAGTGTCTGCCGACGCACCAGCATGTGGCTGCTGGCCGACGGCTGAAGCTCCCGCCGTTTAACCATCCGTCCCTGCAGAGAAGCGGCTCAATGTCAACATGCCAACCTTTTCAGTCATGTACAGAGGAGCTGTCATCATTAGCAGGTAAAAATAAAATAAAATTGTCAATTAAATGGTGTTCATCTAGCCGAAGAGCGGGGGGTGACGGAATGCACTTTATGTAGTGTGGGACTGTCGTTCTGCCGCTGGACCGAGATATATAGCATAAATATTTACTATGCATAGCCTATCTAGTCATGTTTGTTTCAGAGCAAGTGGAATCCAGACAAATGTCCGCGGAACAACAGTGCCGTGGTTCATTGAGCTACGGTTGACGCGCGCTGCTCCGATTAACTGTCACGAAGGCGAATGTGGAATTGGACTTAAATGTTCAGCATTGTCTCTCAGCTGGCTGTTAGGGGAACACAAACTGTTGACGCGTTTGGAACATCTCGTACTGAGATCAACACATGTGTCTCCTGTCGGCCGCGCAAAATGCGCAGGGGGTGTTTGATGTAGGCATTTTGGCAATTCAAATATGGACTGTTGAGATTCGCGTTCTCTTTCTAAAACGAAAGTCAAACAATGTAAGATTAATCAAATACGATTAGACCTGTCATAAAAAGTTATCTATCTTGCCATTATAGATATCTTAGTAATTATTTAAAGCTGTAATAACAAGTGAACTCAGCCCAAACTAACGAGATAAGTTGCCATGCATCGTCCATCACTCCACGTTCCAAAGATATTTATCTGAACCAAACCAGTGGAATAGTAAAAATAACTAAGTCGACACCATCTGGTTCAGTGTAGTTACAACACATGGAGCTGCAAAGATGTGGGAGTCGGTTGATGTATTGTCTGTCTTGTCAAAGCATTAGTGACAGTTACAGTATTCAGTTATACATGTGATGTCAAGTAAAATACAATTTCCAAATGTCCTAAGCTTTCCTGATCAATGCTATCTGTGTTACAGTGTTGTAAAGAATTTTCTTGTAGTCAATTTTTATGAAGTCTCATTTTTCTACAACTGAAAAATGTAATGAAATGAAAAAAAGATTAGGTTCAGAATGTGTTATTGGAGTGAGATATTTACGAAGATCAGTGACGGAAACTAGCAGTGTTTAAAGTTTGCATATCTCTGTAAATCTCTGCATCTCTCTCTCTCTCTTTGTAACACACACACACGCACACACACACACAAACACACACACACACACACACACACACAGACACACAATCTCTTTGTTGTGAAGCCAGTTTAAGAATAGTTTAAAGAACTGGTGCTTGTACACATTTTGTTTAGCCTGAAAGTTCGAAGCAATGAAAGATCTTTTAAACTTTCAGCAACGGCAATGCAGTACATCTCAAAATCAGTAAAATAAAGAATAACACTGTTAATAAAATGACAGAAACCTTGTAAATTAACTATGTACCCTTTCTGCCATCTTAGTTTATGAACAGCGATTTCTCTTTCTGGCTCCGGTGTCATTTGAAGTTCCATGTCCATAATTAGCCTGTTGTCTCACCGACAGCAGTGGGAGTGTCAATCTGTTTTCTGAAGAATCCCCTCCTGCTTAAATATTGATAATCCTGCCTGTCTCTCTGGCTGCAACCAGAGAGGAAACTGTTGCTAAGCAGACAATGTACCATATTTCCAAAATAGGACCACAGCAAACCATACAAGTAGTAAGTGTGCACCAATTTATGATATGTATATATATATATATATATATCTTTTAATGATGGTCCATGTTTTAAGTTGCCAGTGGAGCCACTTGAATGGACTAATAAGCAAGAGAAACGAGACATTTTACTGGACTCTTTTTTAATTCTAAACAAATTTCTGCATGACTTTTATCCATGACTTTTAGCCATCATAGAAGGTTTCTGGATTGACTATAAAATAATAAAAAGCATATGTTCCTGTTGTGTTTTCAAGACATTACTGTATTACTCAGGATTTACCTGGTTAAAATTTGTTGAACCATTCAAACACTTCAGCAGAATTGTAAAGTAAAGGCATTTTTATGAAAATATTAATACTTAAAAAGCACTTTCAAACACAAAAATAATAAACCAACTTCAGACATGAAATCATTTTTTGTAGTATAAATATAATTAAGGCTATTAAACTGCATCATGCAGTGGTAATATTCTGTTGTTTGGACCTCTTAATTGCTCAGAATTAACTACACTGCTATGGAATTCATGATGACGTCCTCTGCTTTCTTACCCTCACACCAAAGTATGGGCTGTTTCCAAATTTAAACCAATTCTATGAAAAGATAAAACAATAGGACAGGAGCCTGCAGTATCTATGCTGTTATTCCACAGCATGAGACTAAATAATGGGATTATTAGCACTCCCATCATATGTCAGTAAAATATACTTTTTCTCTAGATTAAGTTTGGTAATCATAATAAGGAGGTGTAAATCCTCAGAAAAAGAAGACTGTGTCCCTTCTTTTTGAATTGATTGAAAATGTTTATGCCCAGGATGCAGCCTTCTTAACTCTGCAGTGATATTCATGCAACTGGCTGTTTGAGATCTTAATGCTTTTGTTGCATCTTCTGTCACTGTCTCCATCTTTAACAGGACACTAATGGGTCCATACGGAGTCGACCGAGCTGTTCATTCCCTGGAGTTCACGGACTGTGAGAATGGCCTGGGTAAGTCTTCCCTTACCTTTTCAGTATAGAAGACAGAGATCCTCCCGATAAAAAAGGCCCACTGCTCCTGTGCACCCAAAAACACTGAGCCCAACACTTTTTCTAGACTTGAAATCTGTAATAAAAGAAAATGAAATGAGATAACAAGATACCAACCTGTGATAGTATAACTAAATATAGCATTTATTCTTTCAATGTGGAGGATTATTTCAGGAAGTTATTTGCAAATACGATTGTTTAAGGTTAAATTGAAGTCAGAAAGCAAGAGACAGAGAGAAAAAGAGACATGCACATCTCCTCATGGAGCAGCAGCCAAACAAATCCAAGTGAGTCCAATTAAAGCTCTTCTTGAGCAACAATTTTTGTCCACTTCCTGCTGAAGCTGCTCTGCTCTTACTACTGACTAGTGCTTCATCTAACAGAGTTTTGTACTGAAGTGTTACGTGTTCCTATTCATATTCCTATTATTTGTTACTACTTGCATACCTGTTTGTGCTTGTATCCACTTGCTATCCTGAATTGCTACCTGTGTTACTGTCCTCGCCCTATATGCATTTCAACTTAAAATGTTTAAGTCAGTGCTTTCTTAGCAATGTCCACCTCTTTAAATAAAGGTTTGATAATGGTGGTGATGATGATAATGACTATTTTAAGAGAGACAAAACACACCAAAACAAAAAAAACCTATCCTACAAAAAAGAAAATAGTGTCAGCTTGATATACGCTTCAATAATAAATGAAATAGTCTAATTACGCACTCTCTAGTTTTACATTTCAGATTCTTTAAAACTTAAATCTATTGTCTGAAATAGACCCTATGTATATGATATATGAAGACATGATGCATATGGCCAATTTTGTCTAGTGTACATTTTTGTTGATTATGAAACTATAGAGGTTTCATTTTAAAACACTTCCACATTGCTCATCTGCAGAATGAAAGTGTTGAGAACGATATCTGTATGCAGTCCAGGTTTCATGTTCAGCTCAAGCAACAACATCGTGTTTTTTGGCCTGCCCATCCTCTGCTTTGTCACTCACCGGAATAATTTAAATCCTCTTTTTTTTGTTTTTTTGTTTTTTTGTTTTAACTGCACACTAGGTATACTGGTGCTTGCCTGGGAGGGGAAGTAGGTCATGGAGCAAAGCCCTAACCCACTTAACTCGGCTTGATTAAGAATGCAGCGAGCTTCTGTTGTTTTTATTTACATGCTTGACTTCAGTGTCACAACTTTGTCCACACTAGTAAAAAAAAAGATACACTATACTTATCAAAAAACTGTGTATTTTTGGTTTTGGAATTAACATTGATTGCATTCAGTCATTTTAAATCACCTCAGAAAGCTTCCGGCATTAAGACCAGCGTCTTGCACGATACTGTAGCTCTTTGAAATCAGGGACTGAATATGAAACACACTCTAAAGCGCTTTGGGTAAGAGAGCCTAAGAAATGCAGTCTATTTACCATGAGAAGAGAAAGATGTCAGCATGAATCTGCTATAGCTGAAAGGTTTGGACTGGATTTAAACATTTCATTTTCAGCTTTTCCCTCCAGCTCTGAAACTAAAGCTGAGGCAGAATGTGCAAGAAATCGCTAAATTACAGTAGCCATAAATGTGGATGCAGTAATTTTGCACAGTCCATACATTTGGCAGCCTCAATGTAATTATTTTTATATTTACATGCAATTAACAGGAGTTGTAGACATGCTATGGTTTTTCAGACCAGTTGGAAGCAGTTGGGGAGACTGAATGTATTAAAATATTGTTCTAAAAGCAATCAGGGAGCTTCTGCCACTCATATCCTGTGTTGAAGACAATTGAGGATATATGATTGCAATATGTGAGCTTTTTGCAAGCTTTTTATTTTTTAAACAAAGTTTACAGGTAGGGGTTGGTTAAGATTGGGGCCGTTTTAAATTCAAATGGAAAATCAGTGTCTAAATTAAGTATCTTTTGAAGTTTCGAGCCTACACAGCATGCTACAAAGCTATAACCTTTTAAGCTAAAACACCTCAATATTCCAAGATTAACTGTATCATAATTTAGTGGAATCTAATTTGTGTTGAAGTACATTACTGATACATTTTCATGTATTTAAATAGATTTGTGTGTCATCCAGCTGATAAAAAACCCCACAAGACGGTGAAAAATTAATCAATTAATGTATTAAATGTAGTAAAGTTATTAAAGGTATTGTGTGAGGAGAGGTGCAGAAACGGTGTGTGTATGTGTGCGTGCATGTATGTGTGTGCACCGTACATACATCCACAGTCCTAAATACAGAACACAGGTGAGAAGCAAAGCAGCTTATAGTCATCCAACTTGAGCACGTGCACATGTTCATACTAGACCGATATATAAAGCCTAAAGACCACTTTGCTGTGCATCTGAGCTGCTGCAGCAGATACAGTGTGTGTTGTGTCGCACTATAATAAACGCTCAATCTGTCCCACGCTGAGGACAGCCCCTGCTAATCTGCGTAACAGCTGAGAGCTGCACCTCCTCTGCTGTAGTCAACATCTCAGTCACACTCAATATTGCCTGAGTGGGCTTTAAAGTTGTGTATTTTTTGCTTCTCTGATGTCCAGAAACGACACTGACATGTTCAGCCATTGTGTTCTTTATGAGGTCCTTGTATCATACACCACCTTTACAAGGGAGTGTGTCTTGTCATCACATGCATTTTATGATCTTTGTCAGGTCTTAAAAGTATTTTAAAATTTAATCCTTTGGAAACAAACATGCCTTCAAGGCTTCGTGTGCCGGAATAATGATTTGGGAAAACAAAAAGCTGAGCAGGGGGAGTACGACTTTATAGTTGCTCCAGCTGCATTAGAATGATGTTTTTCTTATCTGATGATGGGCTGGGGGAGGAGAGGGCTTTGAGGCTGAACAACAGAAGAAGAGTGTTTTCCTCTGCAGAAGCTTCAAATAGGAGGGAGCACTGAGCTTCTCTAACGAGCCATAATTAACACGCGGCTCTTTACTCCCAACTTAGTTAGTGCTACATTCAGGCTGCGTTTTGTTTTGCGTCAGAGCTCATTGCAATGCCTGAAAAAGCCTGACCAATAATGGGCATTTCTACGGATGTAGGTACAATTTATCTTTTATCTATTTCAAATGAGCTAGTTATTAAAAATGGTAATATTTGCTTTTGAATTTATTTCTTTGTAGATGACTGAAACATTCAAGACATCTCAGTTGTCCTGTCTTAATCGCTCTTAAACCACAAAATAATTGCTTGAATACATTACAGTCAGGGCAGTGTGAAGACCACTTCTCCAGCGGCCCTCTTGTCTGTAGTTTCTTTGGAGCACCTTGGAGTGCAGTCCAGTGACACACATAATGTCACAGAAATGCAGCTGGGAATTTGGCTAAAATGTAACTCTTAAATGTAACAGCATTTTTAATTTAAATAAGCAATCCTTGGATGTTTTTAAACAGATATTGTACTCTCCGAATCTACTTGTCTCCCTGGTGACGGGACCTTTATGTAACATTAAACACAAACAAAAAGGGTATAATCACTAAAGCACTTTTTTCATTGGGAACCACTAAAAAAACATTGCATTTCTGACAGCAGTGGTCGGTGTTGTTAGATGACCTTCCTCATATTCCTGTGAGGTCACATGCTGTAAAATCCCATCTGGACCAAGTTATTATTATTCATTTATGTATATTAATTAGCATTTGTCCCTCTTGAACCTTTCCATATTTTTTGCAGCGGAAGCTGAGTTGAATGATCTAAAACGTTTGTAGCGATCGAGTCCTTGTTAAATCATAGCTTGAGCTCTCCTCTGTTGGCTTTAGGAAACTCTATCAGAATATTGTGGTCTTCTATTAAATTCACATTCTGTCTTTATATTCTGTTGTTTTTTATTAATGAAGAAATACAATTTTAAAATCCACTCAACAGGTATCAAAGTAATTGGAGGTGTAAAGGAGCTCACTGGAGAAGAGTTTGGTGTCTATGTGAAACGGATTTTACCGGGTGGCCTTGCTTCAAGTGATGGTGAGTACTCTAATGCAACTAAAGTTTTAGTTTTGAGAAGATAAAAACTTGAGTCCTTTGAGTCACTACAAAACATGTTGAAAAGTCAAATCAAAGTCAAATCTTTACCACATCTCAAATGTATGCTCCCCACCTCCCACCAAATGTCTCAAGATTTTTTTTCCCCTTTTTCTGAAACATGAAGAAAATTTCTTAATGTGCCCTGAACAGGAAAGTTGGCATAAACCTTCCCAGGTTATCACGCCATGTTTTCAGATAAAAAGTGTTTGCTGTAATGGATGTTTCTTTTGTTTGCTCCTGATTTCTTTGCTCAAAGATACTAGTCAACTTTCTTTTGCAAGTCAGGAAGGAAGAAAAACCAAAAAGCTAAATTTGGCTTCAGATTTCACACTGTTTACATTAATTTAGGTAATTCTAGAATAACTTCAGAAATTTGTCAACTATTATAAGATTGCAATGAGCACATGTTTTGGTTATTTACTGTTTTTGTCTGCTGTCCCCGAAGTCTGAAGTTCCTACATTATATCCTTTATAGGGGCAAAGTTCAGATCCCTAAACAGTAACAGAAATAGTCAGTACCCACTGTATGGTGTTACTATTATATATTATGTGACTGGCTAAAAAAAATGGACTGCCAAGCGTACAAAAGTTAGTAAACTGCATGAGATTTATTTCTTATAACCCAGCATTATTCATCTTTAACTTGGGTATTTGAATTCTTGGATAAATCCTGCTACCTAATCTCAAATGCAAATGTAGGGGCTGCAGTCAGTAGATGTCAGATTTATAGAATTCTCTTTTTTATCCCCATTGTTTGATACAGCTGGTAAAATGAACATACACCAGGGAAAAGGATGGTTGGAGATTGTGTTGTATCAGTTCAGGGAATTGGATTCAGTTTCAGGAGATAGTAGAGATATGAAGAAGAATGTGCATGGGCAGGGTGATGGATGCAGTGGAAGATGGAGCTGAGGGTCTGAAGGGTACACACTGCATCATGTTTCAGTCTTACTGCTGAGTTTGAAAAAGAATATCTATCAATCCATCCATTTTCTGGTAACCACCAATCAGCACCCACAGAAAACCTACACAGACACTCCATGTGGAAATGCACCAAGCTCAAACTGGAATCCAGAACCGTCTAGCTGGGAGGCACTGCACTGCTGAATATACTGTATTGTGCATATGTACTGGTATAGTTTTTGCAGGAAGATTAATGCAGTTTATATTACCGCTAGGACTTTTTAAATTCAGTCTTTGTGGCTTGTGGATAGTTGCTCTGCAACAGGACCACAGGAGAGGAGCAGCATCAGCAAGATTACACTAAAAATCATACAGTATGTTGTGTAGCAGTAACCTTGAGTCGACACGGACAGGTCAGCACATTTTTAAAAAAAACCTTATCCTCTACTTCAAAAGCACATGCAAACCCTCTTTGTGTTTGATCAGACCTCCTATGTTGGTAATTTCATTAGATTTTTATTAGATCATATCAGACTGACACAAGCGGAAACTGCATCTTGTTTCCCTGCAGACTATTTTAATCTTTCATTATGAAAGAACTGAGATGATACTGACTCACTATCTAATATGTAAAATTTACCACTACTAGAATTTGTCTTTCAAGCTGTTTGTTCTTCTACGGGCTACTGCATATGTGTCAGTATTTATGAAAACATGTTACCCCAAACCCCTCCTAACACGTAACTTATCAATCTGAAAATGAAAAGTTCATTAATTATTATTTAAAGGTGTACTAAACCATAAAAAGAATGTGCATATCTATTTTACAGAGTGATGTGTAGGTTTGTGGAACTGCTATGTTCTGCTTTTCGCTCTCCTATTGCAGTGGTTTACGTCTTACATAGACTGTTGCCATGGTTACTTTTGCTGCACACCCAACCTGCATGGCATGTAGGTTATGATTAAAATAGAAGAAAAATGATGCATGAACATCCAACTTTAAGTTTATTTACAGAGCTGTCATATAAACTTAATTTGTGTCAAATGATTTTAAAAACCAGCATCAGTAGAGACAGCTTTGACTTTGATGTTTCTAATAGTTTGATAAGAAACTTCAAAAGCTGGTGTAAGATTGACCAGCAGAGGTTCATCTAAAGAAATCCCTTTTATTTAGAGTAGTAAATCT
The DNA here is from genome assembly GCF_901000725.2 of Takifugu rubripes. NCBI lineage: Eukaryota > Metazoa > Chordata > Actinopteri > Tetraodontiformes > Tetraodontidae > Takifugu > Takifugu rubripes. The sequence goes on from NC_042289.1 coordinate 692,415, forward strand.
ATATTGAGTCTTTTTTTGGTACACTTGTTTACAGATGCAGCACTTTGCCTGGTTTTGCCTGGTTGATAGATTTCATCAATAGTTTCTGTACATTATACTTTACGCCTTTTGTTAAGGTCTGGGCATACTACAGCACTTCTGATATACAGTATATATATATATATATATATATATATATATAAACATGGGATAGGATTTTTATGTAGATGAAATATGTTTTAATAGTTCTTATGTCATTCTTTCAATCTTTACCATAAACATCCATGTTATATGGATGATACTACATGGTAATCCATTCCTTGTCTTCATCTTTGGTGTTTATAGGAGTTATTTTTTTGCAGCTAAATTAAGTTCATCCCTGTCATTTCAGGAAACCTTATGCCAGGGGACCAGATTTTAGAGGTGAATGGGGACAGTCTCATCGGAGTCACAAGTGAAAGGTACTGTAATTACTAATGCTAAACATTGCTTTTTAAACCCATTATAAGCCTTGTCAATTGTAACGTATTTGTTTTAATGTATTTTATTCGCAGGGCTGTTGATGTTTTAAGAGCAGCGTCGGCGACTAATCACATGCGTCTTCTCATAGCGAGAGACGAGGAGGCAAAGTAGGTTTAATAGCTTCTTATTCTTTACTCTCCCTATTCTTCAAATAGTACATTTTTAACCAGGAGTCCAATTTGATTCCTGCTCAAGAGAAAATCATTGGTTTTTAAAGAACAACAATGCATCACAGGGCTCATGGTTGTCTAGATATATAAACATATTTAGATGTGGATACCGCAGACGTCGATATAATTACAGTTGTGTCACTCAGAGCAGTAGTTGTTGGCATTAGTCTTTAACCAGCTTTATAATCTGCCCACATCCATTGGGTGAACACAAGGTCAGTGCCAGCTGTCAGCAGTGCAGTCCTCATCTTCTCCTTAAATCCACTTCAGATGTCATCCTTAATTGTAAGTTGACAGAAACCTAATGGTGGATTTGCATTTTTAAATGAGCAATGTTGTTGCATCAAGACATGACAGAACTGATATCCCCCAAATATTTGTGCTCTTCCTGCCAGTCTGGGACAGACGGAGTTCACACCTCAGCACTTATTCCTTATAAAATATGTGCTGAAAATAAGAATTTATTGGCAGTAATAGCTCTCAGAGTCAGAGTCCTGACTTATTGTCAAATCCTATGTTTAAAAAGCTGTACGACTAAGGGGTAAACATTAAACATATATCGGGTGTAGTGCAGTGTGGAGGTGATAAATGCTTCTTTGTAATGGCAACTTCTCACAGAATGCTGTAAGCGCTGAGGAATACTTGTCTTTGTGCTGCCCTGCATGCAGAGGAACGACAGAGCTTAACCTAGGGCAGCGCTCCTGACGAGATGAGCCTTGTGTGTTAATCTGTGCCCCGAGCTCTAACTATGCCATGCAGAGCCTGAGGGGAGGAGAGGAGGACCGCAGGAAGGAGCAGAGATTATGCCCGTCTGTGCACCCACCCCCACAACATCCCTGATTCCCTTTACTTCTGTCAAATCAAATCAAAACTAGCTTAGCACTAGCTGTATGCTCACCAGCTGTGAGAGCCTTGATTAAAGAAAAACCAAATCATGTTTTTACAAACCAAAGCTTGCCAAATTTCCACAATTCCATCCTTATTCATATAATAATAAGTACAACTGTGCAAACTACAAAATATAAAAAAGAAGTCTTTTCAATCTGAAGCATCATACCATAAATAAAGAAAGTTGAGGTAAAAGCCATGAAATATATTGCAGAATATTCAAAAACCATTAACATGCAAAAATTTCCAGGGGGTTGTATTGGTGATCAGTTATTTTGCATTATATTGTAATACTGTAAATCTATTCAAAAATCTAATATTAGTCGCATTGCACAGTGAGAAAGAAGCAAGTAGTAAATATCTGCCTCCTTTTTCGAAAGTTTATGGTGGATGCCTGAAAATGCATCCTGCCCTGACTGGATCAACAATTCTTTATTAAATAAAAGCCTTTTTTTCAGTCCAGGCTTTGATTTTAAAGCAATGTGGATATGTTAGTAGAATTTTAAATTGTGTTGTTTTTATCAACACAAAAGTAAGAGAGATTCTTTTATTGTATCTGAATTAATATTATGCCTGACCTATAGTATCTGACCTATAATGTCAAATTCCCACTCATTTTCCCACCTAAAGTTGAACAAAAGTTGTCAATAACAAGATTTGCTCCTTCTGTATATATTGTTTTTTATCAATCAAAAAAGTACCAGTCAAGCTTTCACAATATCAGCAGAAGAACTAGTTGTACGTAGTTGGTTTTAGACCAATGATAATTCATTATTATGACATTTATCACACATACCACTTATTGTTGAGAGAAATTTAAATGTAAACCAATAAAGAAGCACTGAAATAAAATACAATGAGTTTTCTTATAAGTAGGCAGTGAAGCGTTCTGCCACCAGCAGTGGCGTCAGTGCCAGCAGAAGAATGATCTTGTTTTTTTGTGTGAATCAGTTGTATCTGTTATCACTGAGACAATCATCTGATGCTGCTGTTATGAAAGCGCTGCAGCCTAAAATCGGATATCTCACTGATCAAGAATAATTCATGTCCTCATTTACCTCCAAAGCAATCTTAATCAGCTTTGAATCACATCAAGTGGAAGATACTTTATTGAAAATCTTTAATATAGCTCAACTTAGTCAACAAGATTTGTCTTTGGATGAAAAGCAAATGTTGCTACGTTGTAGTTTACCTTAACACCAACATGACTGTCTCCATGCAGCCAGTAGAAACGATAAAGGTTCCACTTTCAGTCAGACGGCTTCAGGTTGAGAAATTTTCGCAGACAATAAAAGTACTGACCTGGTGTTTATTCCAATTTTCTCATGAACAGAAAAGAATTTGCTGAGTTGCTGGAGAAGTATGGATCCAATGGTAGCACAGGATCAACACGCAACTCGCCCATCCAGCAAGGTAGGCCAACTGGGTCGGAATTAGAAAATTATTGTAAAGGAAATGATTGCATTAAAAGTGTGATGTGTGTTCAATTTGGATTCATTATAGTAGCTATTTGTTCTTATAGTGTGTTTATATCAGATATGAAGGACATAAATTACTTAAATTTGGAATATATTGTGCTTGCTCAACTCACGTGTACTCCTAAGTTTCCACAGATATGTACAATATGCAAGCGTGGGGACATCTAGTGCAACCACCGCATCTTTTAAAAAAAGGGTCTTTTAAAAAACATAACAAACTTACACTTAAAGCTTTATTTTACGTTGTCATATTGCAAGAACAGACTTATGACTTATAAAAACCAGTCATGTGTTCCCATATGCAATTCCTGCGTGTTCCTGTGTATTTCTATGTATCCCCTAAACATGCACGTTCTGGGTCCTGTCTGGAGAGACATCACTGTTTTTAATAGAGCATCATCAGTTTAGAGGGTAGATGGAGGAAGTCCGACTTTGCTTGTGGCAAGTGCATTTGTCCATTTCCCAATTGCCCACATCTGTTACAGTGGGGAGGAATGCAGCCAGCTGGCACAGCTTTGGTATATGTGCATGACATCCTGTGCTCTTTGCACATCTGTGCTGTAAGCTGTGTTGGGATGGTGTGGATATATGATGAATAGCAGCTTCAGAACGACAGCACACAGACTTCTGAACATCCGGCCGACACAGGCAGTAAAGGTGCCTGCATGCACATGAGCAGGATCAACCATTTCTTTATGGTTGCTTCAAAGTTCTTGCCAAAGATTTGTAGAAATTGTATGCATTACTTCAGGGCTGTTGTCCCATACTCTATCTAATGTAGATATTTAAAACTGTGGCCAGAAAAGAAGCAGATGTTCACTCCAGGGAGTGGATAAAAATGAACAGAATGGAGTTTGGTCGATATTCAGTCAAATCTTCAGCTGCGTAGCAGCTATTTTTCAGTGTTTCGAATCAATCGGGCTTAAAAAATGTTTAGCAGAACGATACAGGTTCAGTGGAGACTCTCCAGCCATCTGTGGCAATAGGCAATGGCTGAAGGCTTTTATTTAATAAAGAACGTCTAAACTCCCCAAACATTTGCTGTCTTTCTGAGCAGTCTAGTAAAAGGAACATTATACAGGTAAATGGATTAGACCACTGTTTTGTTTCATGTGTTTTATTTTCCTCTCTGTAATCTTTTCAAAGGAGGACGCTACTTGGACAGCACATCATCCGGGTCCTCGTCTCGCTCCCAGAGTCCTTTGCTGCTGAGTCCAGCAGGATCTCAGAACACGTACAACAGCAGTGGGCCCATGCTGCGCTCCCTCAGGTCCGCTTTGTTTTTATAAAGCACATTAACCCCAACAAACCCCCAACGCATTGTTGACCTGAGACGTTGACCTGAGTCTTAGCCTCATCATTTCTACTTATCTCCGCGGGACCATTGATGACGGGGGGGGGGGGGGGGGGGGCAGACCTAGCCTGTATGCTTTTTTGTTAACTACCGGTAGTTGTATTTATCTCTGTACATTTAGCTCAGACAAAAATACAGACACATTTTCTTTCAAGTAGTTTCAGTCATTTTAAAATGTTATCACTTTACATGTTTTGATGTCTTGAGATACTTTTTATTACTATTTAACACTTATTTATGATGAAGAATTTCAAAACAGGTTTTTAATCCATAACACTACGACCCACATCAACATTAAGTTGGTCATATTAAAAAGATTCTCTATGTATTATCTATTTATATTGACTTTTCCTTAGTCTATCAGCCTGGTGACCAGGCATAATGCCACAACTGCAGAACATATACATTTCTCTCAAATGATTTATATTGTGACAAAACTCTGGCCCCCTAACTGTTTGTTCTGGAGAATTAAGAGTCTAACAATGTTGCAAACTATGTTTTTTGAAAAATGTAATTTAACATTTCTTCCTTTTGAGCCACAATAATACCACCTGGGAAGAGACATTTCTGGTGGTTTATTCCACACTGACTATATACATTAAGAAATAACATGCATGAACTGCACTATAAGATATGAGAATTTTAATGAATTTCATGAGTTTGTTTGTTCTAATCCTAACTAATGATCCTTGATGACTTGGCCTTTTCATGTATTCATTATTCACGTTCTTAAACATAGAAAATCCACATTAGAGGCAGGTCGTTACTTCATCTTTGTGTTGACCTTATGGTGGCACCAGTATTCATTATGAATTATAAATGGCAACAGCTGTAGTTTCAACATAAACACAACTTAAATTCTCCTGATCTCAGCCATCCAGGTGAAGGAGTGATTCAGCTCATTACAGTTGCCCGGTCCAGCAGTTTGGGCATCACCATCGGAGGTGGGTCGAACAGACCTGACGGCCCTGCGGTCTTCATCCAGGAAGTGCTCTCAGGGGGAGACTGCCACCGGGTAAGAGACCAGAAGCAATACAATAAACTTAAAAGAACTATGTATATTTAAAATAAAGAAAACTTAAATGTAGGAACATGGTCCTCTGCTCATCGTGGAAGGACAATTAAGGGTTCATTCATTTGTAAAAAAAATCAAAATCAAATCAAAACAAAACCTGCTCTGTTTGTGTCCGAGGGCAAAGAGAGAGGACTTTTTGAGCAGCCCTATTTATGAAAAATAGGCAAAAACATGATGATATTTATGTTCTAACATATTATCAGCTCCATCAGCCAACTTTTATGTATATTAGCCTATTTAGAAGAAAATACGTACCTTATCTTGTGTAAGGATTTTTTTTAAAGGAGATAATACCGTTTTATTGAGCAATATCTTGGTTAATTATTATTACATAAATTCCCTAATCTGAAAATGTATTCGGATATCAGCTGATGTTGTGCACATCTTTGACCTCCTCTGTTCTACCCAAAAAGGATTTTGTAACTAATGTTTCAATCTCAACAATCCTCGTACTGGAATAGAAATCCATCTGACATGATAGGAATCTGTACGTGCGAGAGCCATTGCAGGTTTGTGATTTCATGAATCAAGAGCAGTAACACATTTTTAGAAAAATAATTCCATATGCTTTTTAGAGACAGTAACAACAGAATGAATCATCATGTCTGATGAGGAATCTGAGACATTATCTGAGCTCCCTGCTTCCGTGAGGATGGGACAGACACGTATAAGTTCAAAGGTATCATAAGATGGAGGAAAGATCAATGGGATAAAGAGTGGAAGAAAAGGACGATGTGCTGAGAAATGACACAGCTTACTGACCCTGTTTGTGGTGCTGGCTGTTTGAAATGGGCAACAACTGTCCTTCACCCACTAAGGGTTCATAAATATCTGATCTGCCAGCACCAGGATCAATTTCAATGGTGCTGCTGCCTGAAACCACAATATACAAACTACAACTGTAAATATTTGTGACATGACAATAAAACCATGACAAATATTTAGAGAACGATCCTTGTTTTGTCTTCCAATATTATATTGTATCAAAATCAGCAGTTGTGTTTGTGTGATTTTGTGTCCCACATTACTGGATGGTAAACATTGTAACATTAACATGCACATGAAATTTGTTGTGCTGACACTGAGTTCCAGAAAAACCTGCCTGGAAATGTGTTTCTTTGCCCAAAATTGAGCTTTCCATTTTCAGTAAATGGACTTGTGGTGCATGACGGCTGCATCATGACAGCCCAATTGACTTCAGTCATTCTGTAACTGTAGATACATCATCATGTGTATCTTTAATATTTGTGCCATTCAAACAGGATGTGAGGAAATTGAGATATAATTGAACCGTAACTTCTAGTGTTGCAAGTGTGTCTCTGAAATGACCCACATTTGAAATTACTATACGCAAACCGTGGCAAGGTGACAGAAATGTCTATCTGAAGCTAATATCTTAACTACTCATTACACTCTATTCCTAACCTCAAATCAAGACTGGTTTGTTGCTCTTTCATTATTCAAGCAACTCTGCATTATAATTTTAATCAGTGGTGTAAGACTATAAATCTTGTGTTTTTATGATGGAAGCTGTTTCTGGGCAAATATTTCGTGTTACATGTTTTCTGCAAGCTTTTATAGTCTGCCTGAAAACAGCAGAGAGGGCCTGAGGGGCAAGAGAGAAATACAACAAATCCAATAATCCCTATGGAAAGTTGTTGATACAGTGGCTTGTGACTGTTACTATGAGGTGTACAAAAGGCGTATGTTTGACCCTTGTCAAGTTCTGATTTTACCAAATTAGACAATGTATATTTTTCCAGTGCGTCCCTAGATTTCAGGCTCATTTATAGTGGTGGAACGGAAATGTAATCATGGTAGCTTCTGCTTGACTGGAGACCCTGTCATGGCACAACTGTATATTTCACTAAAGTAAGAATGTTTTCACCTCCCAATATTAATATCAACAAATACTTTTGAAGGTAAATCTAAAATAAAATAACCAATCTATCAGATTAGATTTCTTACCTTGCATATATGATGAAAATGTACACTTCATAAGCATATCTTTATGCAGACCACACTTTAATCCTGCTGAAAGGAATATAGCTGCAGTCATGAGATTTCTTTTGCTCCATTTGTTTTTTGCTGACCTACAGACTCAAAATCCCTGACAACAGATGGTGGTACATGGTGCAGTGTAGTAAAATCACATGCAACCGTGTTAGACAGAGGAGATGGTAAAGCAAAGCTTAACCCCTACAGCTATCCTAATGACTGACTGGCTTTAAAAGAGAGAGAAAAAAACACGCTGACTCTTTCTGCTCATTATTCTCTTTATTTAAGTAGGGTTGCATTTTTCAAAATCCTGCATGTTAATCCACTGTACCATATAGAGAACAAGCTGAATCACCTGGCCTTATGAATCCTTGAACGTGATATTACATGAATGTATCTAGCTAAAAATTTATCAGAACTGAGTTGTTGTTTGTTAAAATTGTGTTTTAGTCTCAAATCTAGATTAGATCTGCTCTGCCATTAATCAAGCAGAATTCTTAAAACCTTAGGTATTGCCAACAGTTGGTCTGTTTTTTTATGTTGTGCAGGACGGGCGCCTGAGGCCTGGTGATCAGCTCATTGCCATGAACAAGGAGTCCTTGATAGGCATGACCCATGAGGAGGCCAAAAGCATGCTGAATAAGGTCAAAATTGGGTGAGCGATGTTAATTCAGTCACGACACAAACAGCCAGTATATACTGTATGCAGAGACCATGATCTCAACAGGGATTACTCAGGTATACACAGTCTCTTTACACGCTCGTGTTTTTGTGTTGTGACACATTTTTTTCTCCAGGCCAGACACCACAGTGGAAATCGCGTTCATCCCAGGGAAAGGCCTTTTTCCAAGCAGCGTATCTTTGCACAATGGAATTCAGAGACCTGCAGGCAACAACTATCACTCTGGACGCTTAAAAGTACACATCAGATCGCCTGAGGTCAGCCTGATACACTGTTTCAGGCACAATTATACATCATTAATACAGAATAAACTGAATGACTGAATGAATGGAGGCATAGATTACATAATCTGTCTGTTAAATAAAATATAAATCCATTATCCTTCTGTGGTAAAAAATAGAATGAAGTAGTGATGGAGACTAACATATAACTATAATTTTATATCAGACTTGATTTTGGGTTTGGAGCGTGTATATCCCAGCACTGACTCTAAACAGGTCACCAGGCCATCACATGGCACACTCACAGTAAAGGACTGTTGAAAATCTTAAAATCCCTGATTTAAGGAGCAAATCCACAAGAAAGGGGGGGAAGTTCCAAATCTTAGATACGGTCGATACATTGATGAAACCCAGAACCTGGAGCATGGCTGTGTTTGCAAAGTTGAAACCAACCTATGCTACTGCATTCATTGCACAGACATTAGTTTATGTGTGTTTTCTTTTCAGATCTGTACAGAGGAGCCATCTCCAGTTCCGTCCTCTTCTCCTGACATCTGCCCTCCAGATATCCACATTTCAGGTAAACCACCATGCACACCCTTTTGTTTTTGTTATAAATATAGTGAAGCTCAGTTTAGCTCATTTACACCTTTTCTGAGACCATTGTTGAAAGTGGGGATTTTATAGAGTTGCCATAAATAAAACCCTAAGATGATTTAAAAGAGCTGACTTGTTCCCGACTAGATTAGATAACCACAATGCTTGCTTACAAAGCTTTCACACAATGGCAGAAATCTCTGATGGTGGATCTTTCTTCTGTCTCAGCTTTTATATCATGATCTCATTCTCACTCATCTCCACTCCCCTATTGCACAGATCATTAAAGATTCACCTGCAGTTTTAAGCAACTTCTATGAATTATTCAACTAGTCTGAGAAGAGCATGTCATTTTAGTTGTGACCATTTATCTTTGGAGTGATGCTGAAATCTACGAGAGAAAGGAAGAAAACCTGGCTGATCTAAAACCAGCCTGACCAACTGAAAAGTGCCAACGAGTCAAATGAAGGATAGAAATCTTATGGTGAAAATGGTAGTCAATCAGCTTTTCTTCTAAATTTGAGTTTTTATGGTGATGGGGACACATTTGAAATATAGTCTGAGCTCAGAATTCTGTCTAACTTACTTATTTCAAAGTTTGATTTTTAGTAATGGAGACAAATTTTAACCCAAAACGATAAGTTAGAATCCATTGCATTGAGGCAGATTTCTAAATTCTACTCTAATTTGAATGCAATGGTGACTTACAGTAAACCCATCAACATCATTCAGGTGCCTTATCACACTAGCTATGCTATTGTGAGTTAATGTCAGGGACGACCAGGGGGGGAAAATCTCTGTGGAGAGAACAAATGATGAATCACTAGATTAATTTGTGTGCTTCTTTGCAGTCAAGCTAGTGCAGCTCAGTACAGCAGGGGTGAAAGACCCAAAGAGATTACAAAGAAATCATACTTTTTTCATTCCACTTATATCATGAATCACACATTTGTGGGGTCATCAGTAACAGTTTTAGTTAGAAAAATATCCTAAACATTTAGTTGCCTTGTTTTGTGCTATTTTACCACTTTAGGCTTTTATTCAGCTTATTATTTTTAACACAGAGGTGAAGGTTTGTTTTTTTTGCTTTGCACAGTACAGATTCTGCAGTTTACAGAAAAAAATCCCTTTCATGAAAATATTCTAGTTTATGTAAAAGCCTAAATCCTTATTCACAACCTTATTATCATTGATTTGATGGGAAACATGTTCACTTTTTAAAGCAAAGAACGTGACAAGAGACAACTCGATATAAAGTTAAGCATCACCCATGTGTAAAGCCAGCAGACAGCCTAACCAATCCTATTGGCCTGGATTAACCTTGCAAGGGTATTTCCTTGGTGCAATGACCTCCAGGTCCTGTTTTCTATTGGTTAAAGTGCTCGCTGCTACAGCTGTACAGTGTTTCCATGCAGGAATAACCTCATGATTGGACTCTATCTGCGCTGTTAATGTAAAATCAGCTCTGTCAGACTGTTCAGGTAGTAGAAGGGATGTGCAGAGGGACAGGAAAGACAGGTTTCTATTGCCACAGCAGGCACACTCACAAATCTGGGACAGACAAACTCATCAAATTAACATTTGACAGTGGCTGTGCATCCTGCCCTCTCTCACTGTTTCACCCTCACTCTCATCTCTATAATCACCTACCTTTCCACCGCTCCTCTCTTTTTAATCATCTGCTTTTCATCCTTCCACTCTGACACGCCATGTACACACACATGTGCCGCGCACACACACCCCACCAGGCACACACCCCACCAGCACAACTCATTTTCATCCTTCCACTCTGACACGCCATGTACACACACACACTTGCAGACACACACATGCACGTGCAAACACACACACACATGCGCATACACCCCCCACCAACACAACTCATGTCACCCAAATCCACACAATATCTGTCTATCCCATCTGGAATCTTGTTTTTATTATACGTCGATATGCTATTGCCTCATATTTATGTTTTCCAAATGTCACCGTAGCAAAACTGGCATATATATTTCTTCTACACTGCATTGTTTTACACCACTTGTAAATATTTTATTCATGCTTTCTCTGCTCACATCAGTTCTGTTGCTTTGTCTTTCTTCAGGTTCAACCAATCAGAGGTCACCAGTTGGGGTCAAACCCAAGATAACACTGGATCCCTACACACGCCTCAAATCAGACAAGTTAGACTTGGTGAGTCCTCTGGTTAGATATAAGCATATACATGTGTCCTGCTCTTTGCTGGAGTAGACTTCCCAAGGGAGGAAGAAGAGCGTGATCCACTAATAGTTGGAACACACCTTCTGGATCCCTTTTTGAAATAGAAGAACCACCGCAGTCTGCCAATCCAGAGACGCTGTCCCTGACTGGCAGCCCCACAATATTCAGAGACTTGACCTATTCAAGGTGGATTTCATCTACCCCCTGGGGTTTTTTACTGTTGAGCTTCTTAATTAGTGATGTATGACCCATCTTCTGGGTCCCTCAGCCTCTCTATGAAAGTTGTGTCAGTGGTATAGAGGAGATCCTCGAAGTATCTGCCATCAGCCTCCCCCAGGATTTAGTCAAAAGCTGGTGGTGGGAGTTGTTGACAGAGAGCTCCACCAGATGTTCCCAACAGAACCTCGCAATATATGTGGGTCTGCCAGGTCTTTCCAGCTTCCTCCCCAGCCATTGGATTGAAGCGATCAAATGATTACCACCTAGGTGTTAAGTTGACAGCTCAGCCCCTCTTTTGACCAAAGTGTCCACGACGTATGTCCAAAGTTGAAATGACACGACCCTCCGGCCTAGGGTGTTCTGATGCTACCCGCACTAATGGGCACCCTTGTGCTTAAACATGGTGTTTGTTTTGGACAAACTTTGACTGTTACAGAAGTCTAACAACAAAATAATACTTGAGTTCAGGTCAGTGGGGGCATTCCTCCCACTCACACCCCCTCCAAATAACACTTTCACTGCCCATGTGAAGTCCCCTGTTGGAGCACCTTCTAGTACCAAGTACAAGAATGTTGGTTTCTCTTTACTCCTGTACAGCTATTATGCCAAAACAACATTGAGAGACCTATTCCCAATTCGAAGGCCCAGGGAGGGGACTCCCTCGTTCACTTGGGAGAACTCCAACATTTGGTGGCTCAGTTGGGGAGCTGTAGCAAGCCCACACCAGCTTGCCTCATCTCACCATGGGCAATTCCAGAGTAGGAGAGTCCAGCCTCTTTCAAGAAGTTGGGTTCTACAGCCCAGACTGTGCATGTTGATGAGCTTGACTATCACTAGCCGGTACCGCTCAGCCTCCCACATTAGCTTTATTTCCCCCCAGTAAGGTGACATTCCATGTCCCCATGGCCAAAGTCACTAACCAGGGATTGGGTCGTCAGGACCACATCACTCGTTCTGGCTGCGCCAACCTGCCACCAGGCGCTCACCTGTGAGACCTGATCCCAGGCCTGGCTGCAGGATGGGGCCGGGGTGATGCCAGTCACTGTAATATGAATGGCCTTTGTGTACTTTTTGCCATCTGGGGCTTCAGTTTTGCCCTTAGTCTGACTTGTCACCCAGGCGCCACCGAGGGTCAACAACATTACTCCCAGGAGACTTAAAGTACTCAAACCACTTTACCACAGTGAGGTGGCACTACATGGAGACAGATCTAGAATGCTACTCCTATTTTTGCATGGTTATATATGTTTACCCATACATGGATGCATATATAGAGCTTGAATATACCCACGGGTGTGGGTATATTGATATCTTTGCAGTTTCATACGCACAGATTGAAATTTATCTTTGTGGCTCCCCAATTAGTATTTTGTACGAAATGCTGCAAAAATGGCTTCATATCAATGTTTACTCTCTAAATAATATACCTTTTAAAACAACAGTCATATATTTGAACCTTATAGTGTGGGAAGTTAATCTTCTGCACCATATTTCTCCAGAATCCTTACATTTTAGTCATTTAGTCAGGATAATTGTCATTAATACAATATAAATAAAGTTGGATGAGTGATGCAATGGTGACATAATTTGCATGAAGAGCTTGATGCACATTGGTTTCTGACTAAGAATGTCTTCATAGAAAAATCAACATGATGAATACTTTAAAGTCAGTAACACAATTTAAAAGAATAGCTTTATTTGATGTTCAGACCTGGATATTGATATTTATGGCGTCATTGTTACAGCTGCATTCAGCAAATGTAGACATAATATTGGATTGTAATAGTGGCACATCCCTGTTTGTAGTATACATACACATAGTATATAAATACACAACAAATCTGGACAGTGCTGAACAAGGTCTTCCTTATAATGCTTGTTGTGCTCTGCAAAAACTGCTGTTGGCTTAGTCTGAGGATCAATAGACAAAGGTTTGTGTTGGCAGAACTTGAATTGAAATTTAAAAGCTACTCAGGTAATTTTGCCTCGAACTTTCTTCCCTATCCTTCCATTAAGCCATCTGAAGTGATGCTCCAATGGCACTCTACTAGCTGGGTTTATATTTTGGTTTGTTCTGTCTTTGTGTCTCTCAGGCTTTGTCCTTTCTGGGGTTGGACATTACAGAAGAGAAGAGGAAGAAGCTGAGGCAGAGTCTTACTACTGACCCACAAGGCACTGTGGCCTACGGAGGTAAAGACACACACACACACACACACACACGGATGTACGCGGTTCCAGTTGTGTCAGCAGCCAGGTGAAATATCTGTGTTGAAACCCTGTCAGATGCCTCTGCTTTGTGACAGCGTCACGTCAGTCTGCTTGTGTCACTTTGTTTTTGTGGTGTCACGTTGTGTAACCAAGAGACGACAGTGGAACTGAGGAGACACTCTAGGAGCTGCACTCTTATGGCACAGCTCTATTTAAGTCTTTCTAAACAGTCTCATTACCATGTGGCATTGTCCTTAAAATGTTGATACTTTATCATCAGGGATGTAAACATGCCTAACATGATCCATCATCAAAAAGGCAACTTCAGTCGTGTTTGGATGTTGAGACTTCCTGTTAAAAGAGTATTTTGTACGGGGGTTGATGATATAATTAGAGAATTAAACATCAAAGGCATTACACCAAAGTAGCAAGAATGTGGGGGAAAAAAAGTATAAGCATTTTCTTTTTTTCTTGAGCGCTGTATCTCTTTCGGGGTCATGGGGAGGGTGCTGGAGCTGATTCCCGTGCACATGGGTGAAGGGAGGGTACAACTCTACATGAATCATCAGCTCAGCAGGGCCCTATATAAGCATTCAGGGATTCATTACCAACAAGGGTATGTGTCATTATGGTAATAACTGTAGGAGTATATACTTTTACTGGTGTATAATTAATTTTTGATTGGTTTGGTCTGGTTGTCATGGTGATGCGCAGGGTTTGGGTCACATGAGCACTTGGAATAGTGGGTGTAGGCTATATAAAGGCTGAAGCACTTGCACTTTGAGAGGAGAGGGGGAAGTTAGGTAGACCTAATTTTTGTCTTAGTTTATATGATCGTTCGGATTGCACAACTCGCGTATAAGTGCACATTACAGCTGATTTACACATGTAAGCCTAAAGCCAATGAAGCCGCTGTTTTGTTCATAAATATCTCGAAACTTAACTGGACTCTGTGCGTCTCTATCGGCACATCATACCATGTGCTGGACATAACATCTAACTCCCTAGCTGCTTTGGAAATGATGGAAAGCACCAATAATAACAATGTTTTGGTCCTTCAGACTTTGTAGAGGCTACCAGGAGCATCTTCCAGGAGAACTTGGAGGCGCAGGGTTTAGGCACAGGTCCCTTCATGTTTTCCTACCACGAAGCAGCCAGTTTGATGGACACGTCAGCCTTCCACTCGCCTGTGAGGAACATTACATATCTTAGATCTTGTCACTTATACTCACATCACAGAACATTATTACTTAAAATATCACTCTGTGTGTGTGTGTGTGTGTGCCTGCCTGTCCATCTGTTCACAGACCTATGAATCAGAATCCAGCTACAGCAGTGAAGAAATGGAACAGTTTCAGACAGAGGTGAAGCATTTGCAGACACAGATGAAGCAGCTTAAGGTCAGCAAACACACTCTTATTTTAGTTCTGTGTCTCTGCGAAATGCAACCAACATGCAACTATTTGGGACAAGCGCTATAGAAATACAGGGGTGCTTATTTGGTAATCCTGACAAAGAGAAAACTTTAAGATTGGATGATATTTGTCCGATATCTACTGCAGGGCTCGATGTCCTTATAAATACTAACACTCTTCCATCAATTAGACTTTAAACATCTGTTTATAAAGTATTTTCAAATAAACTGAAAAATCTTAAAACTTCATATGGCATAGAGCCTTATTATATAGGTACCTGTAGCTGTGAGATGGCCACTACACTGGAAATGTTGTGCAGAAATAATGTTTTTTGAGATATTTATATTTGGACACTACTGTCTGACTCATTACAATTCTTTTCTTTAATAATATTAATGCTTTTTTGGACCAATCAGTGGCAACTGTATGGAGATCATTTGGGTGTATTTTCTCCTGCCTGTGTCAGGTGGTGCTGACGGACATGGAGAACAGCAAGAAAACTCTGGAGGAGGAGCTGCAGAAGACGTCTGAAGTAAGGGTTTCTGTGACCATGTGTTGTGGAGGAACATGGATATTAACACCTGAACATACCGCTTCTCTTCCCAGAAAGCCTGTGTGACTGTGGAGGAGAACATCCAGCTCAAGAGTCGTCTGCAGGCTGCTGAGGCCGATGTGGGACATCGGCAGACCAGCACTGCAGAGCAAGACTATGAGGAGGTGATCCAGCTGCTGGAAGCTGAGATCAGAGACCTGAAAAACCAGCTGGCTGGCAAGAGACAAGCCCGAGGAGTGGACACCAGTAAGGCAAGTATCACCATTTCTGCTTCGTCACATGCTGCCACATCCCTTCTGATCCCTGCCTTGAATTTGGTGCTTTATATGCTTTATATTTAAGGAATACATCACGAAATTCTGTGGTATATGCGTGGTATAATGAGCCTATATCACAGCCTGAAGTGATGTATTGCTTTTATGAATAGTGAATTAGTAGTTATTCGAAATAAAAGAATTGCACTCTGAAGTCACCCCAAAAACACAGACACCAAAAAAAGCGGGACGACATTGTTGTTGCAAGAACTTTGGCTATTCGTCAATGTCTATTTTCTCGACATTAGTGTTGACTTCAGTGGATCGTTGGTCCAAACAACTGTCACTTTTTCTGAGGAGACACCAGGTGTAGCTGGGATGGAGACCGATGAAGAGGCTCCATATGGCCAAGTTTGCCACAATACTTAAGCCAGGGGTTTGTTGTCGTTGCTCAGTTGTGGCGTAATATCGGGCACAACTGTGAGCTAAGAACCAGACAAATGCATGAATTTAACTTTTCATTTTATATTTGCAATTTGCAAATATGTTGGTAAAGTCAGTTTGTAACCTGAATGCATTTCAGTATAATCTATCCAGATGCACTGTAGTTAATTATTGTAAAGTTATATATAGCTGTTGATATTTTTTTACATTTTTCTATACACTTTTTATGGTACATAATTTCCAAGCACACTTTGTTCATTTGATCTACTGAATAACAACAAAATTTTAATAATAAAACAATTGTAAATGCAATTGTAGTTTGGGTGCGACGTCAACATCATCAGTCCATCACCTGATCTCAGAGACCTGACAGCAGACTTTTCTGCAGTGGTATTAACCGGATTTAGATCACCTGATCCAATTGGCCACGACAGATGCACGTAATCTTACACTGTTACTACTTACCTGTTAACCAATTAATTTGACCTTCTGAACAAATCTTTTGTTCTTAACCATCCATGTCATCGTAGTTTATATAGATTTGTTTTCTACATTGATCCACTCATGGACTTCATGACACCTGGATGTGTCGCCTGCTGTGGCTGCTGATCTTTGATGTATTTGGTATTTGGGCTGGACCCTTGTGGTCACATATTGAACAGCAAGCAAAGAAGCCCAGAATAGAAGCCTCTGGGGACTGCACAGGCAGTTGAATGACTGTCTTTTTCATCCCTATAGACCAGGAATGCTTCTTCGCCTGCTTTTAAACTTTTTAAATGTTCTCCTGACAGGTAGACGAACAGTGCTGATCTCACAGTTATCACCACAGGCATAAACTGTAAACGTCTGGTGTTTCTCTGTTGGATGGTATTACTGATAGAACAGCAATTGAATAGAACAGCACGTCAACAAATAGGCCTTTAGAGTAATTCTTGAATTGGTGGTGATCTTACATGTCAGTAATTATTTTCAACACCAACACTATAGCATAGGCTCACTTGTGACACATACGATTATGTTTATGTCTCCTATAAAAATGTCTCCTATACAATCATTGCTATTTTTGGATAGGATCTGCAGGAGTTGTTGAGCAGCTTGTACACAAAGTTACTGCTGATATCTTCCAGACCTTGATGCACACTTTTGCAGTAGCAGCCAAGGTGACCAAGGTCTGTCTTCCCGGTAACTACCAGCCCAAGGCCTGAGTAGATGGACAGCTTTTGAAAAATCAGAAAAAGAATCTTTAATTCTGCTATACTTTCTAATCTGTTTCTAAACTGCCTCATGACTCATTTGTGACCGCTTCAAACTATACTTTTATTTATGCATGAATGTCATCCAAAAGTGCTGTGTAAAGCCTTTTCGGCGCATGATTCCTGTTTTCACGATGATGCAGACAGCTGACATCTGTTTCAGGATGATGTGCCGGATTTGAACAGGAGGCTGATGTCTATTGAATGTCAGCTCAAGAAGTCAGAGCTGAGCAGGAAGCATCTGGAGGTCACCAACAAGAAGCTGCTGGTCTTTGCTCAGGTATGAATTCTCATATTGCAGCACATAATTGATATGGAATCCTGAGAGTTTAATTTTGGTTTTGTTTGTTGATTATTGTTAACGCTGAGAAACATTATACAAATTGTTCAGCTTTAACGTGCTTGATATGGAGACGTCAGGATATACGGTACATGTATTGTATGGAGTCCGTGCACCATCTAGTGGTCATTATTCGTATGACCATTAGATGGCTCCAAATCAAACGTTTTAAACACATTTGATTGTAGTGCAAATTAGCCACTAGATGACAGACAGGCTCTTTTTCATGTGCAGTTATATTTATCACTATGTAGTACTTTACCTCATTTCTTTTTAATGTACTTTACTGGGGTTTTTTATTGTGTCAGGGAAATTTTTTAAGTTTTTGAGATTTTTTTAACATTCAAATAATTAGAATATCAGGTAGGTTTATCGTTTCTTAAAAACACTCATAGTGACATTTAACATTTTCAATTTTGTCTTTTATGTTTACCATGATTTTACAAATACAATGTCATTTTATAGGTTTGTGTTATGTTCTTGAGATCATTTCCTTGTTAATTGTATCTAATAAACAATTGACACTTTATTTGGTTCACTTTTATAAAGAGAATATGTTCTTTTATTTTGTCTTCAGAATGTCCACAAAGTGCTGACGACACCTACCCTGTGTGGAGGAGACAGCAGGTAAAACACAACATTGTTCACATGAATTCTCTCAACTCTGCAGTAGTTGTGCCATAACCACTGGCTGTGTGCGGTGTGTGTTTGTGCAGCAACAGTGGGTCGTCTCCAGCCAACGACAGTCCTAACCCCCCCTCCCCACTCATCGATCCTGCCCTCCAGCTGGCTGAGGAAGCTAAAGAGTTGGTGGAGGGTGTCAGCACTGTGGCGTCTGATGAAAAAGGTAAACACTGGCACAAACTGACAATAATACTACAGCAGGAAGAACTGTACACCACCCATGCATGTTTGTCAGTGCCAAAAAAATGAAAGTTTATCTGTCATCGATTGAAAAAAAACACACATGCTTCCTCTTACATTGTTTGAATGACAGAAAAAATCAAACTGCTCATAAATGTGTCAGTACAATATCAAAGTCGGTATAGGGGGCATTTCAGGTCAAAGACAATGGACATGGCTGCAGATATTTTGTGTTAAATGCTTGATTTCAATTTTGGTTAACCCATTTTGTGTGTGTTGCTTTCAATTTGGTGTCCAACTTGAACCCTTTTTTTATTCCTTTGGATGGACAGCAGCACCAGAGAGCGTGTTGGAGGCCACATCAGTCCCAGATGTCAGTCCTCACATGTGAAGACAGGGAGGGAGAAGGAAGCACGAGGAAGCCGATCCACCATCTCCGACAATAACAGCACAACTTCAAATGATTTAAATATTCTGCTTACTCTGATTGGACGACCAAAGATTTAATGCCAAAGTCTTTATTAACGGTCTCACAGGATCTCCATGAGAAGTGATCTGCCAAATAAAGAATCTTAAGAGTTTCTCCTGACAGCAGCTGCATGACGAGAACACTCGCTCTCACACACACAAGTACACACACACAATGCTGTGAACCTTGTTAATACTCCTCCATCAGCTCTTTTCTACCCCTCTGCTTTCCATGGACTGCATGAGACTCCTCTTCCTTTGCATCATCAAAACCTGCCAACGCATCTTGACAACTACAGATGAACCGATGTCCATCCTTACTTGTTAAAGGATGGAGGTTTGGGACCTGTTGGACTTCATATCTCTGCATGGTTCATGTTGCTGTCTCCTGTTCGCTGGCGACATCTGTAGCTCCTGTTGTGTAAACTAGTGTTTGTAGTCATGTTTAGCAAACATCAGTTATCAGCTACGTAAGAAACTGTTTTTTATTTAAAGACTAGATTTGGTTTTTTAATTTAAACTCACATCCTGTGTTTCATCCAGATGCATCTTTGGTGTGGCCTCATACATTTCTGTTACTGTTTTATATTAAAGGAATTACTGATGACGAGTTGGATTTTGCATTTATTGTAATTTCCAGCAATGGTAGAAAATGTTACAACAGTCAATGGAGAAACGCTACTAACCAGTCTCATTATGGAGGACTGAACCTGCTAAAACTAAAATACAGGTTTGGTTATTCTGTTGAATCACTGTACAACTTTAATTTTGCATGTTTTTTAAACATACTAGAAGATTATGATCAAAGTCAATTCATTTTCAATAATTCCCCAACTTGAATTGAAGCTAAAAAGACAAGGCAAGTGTAAGGGATACCTGTAGTGAGTGGTGCATAGGAACAAAACCACAAATATTTATTTGTTCAAATACAAATATTGGGAAAACCTAACATATAAGTTGTCATATAGAGCAGAAGGACTTCGTGAAGGAAATAATTCAATCTGTGAAAACACCTGCCAACACGGTTGAGGAGTTTCTGTGCTTCATCGAAGAAAGAAATCAAAAGTCAAACTACTGAGGTTTCACCGGCAGTTAAACCAACCGGGGATTCAACAGCCTACAGACATGATCAACTCTTAGAGCGACATCAACCAGAGCAAGAGTCACACTTCACCAGTTTTCTCCCAAAAGCTAAAGTGCTGGAGTTATAATCCTTTCTATCAGCTGACTGATTGAAAAGTTTAACCTAAATATTCAGTAATCTATAACATCTTTAAATACTCTGTCTAACTCTTGACAGGCTACTAGTTATTCCTCATGTTAATGATGCTATAAAACAAAATGATAGCTCAGCAAATGTCTCTTCTGATGCAGTATGACAGTAGCACAGAAGAAATTAACTTGTGAGGGAGAGCTTTGAAAAATGGTAAAATCAAACTGATCAGGAATCAAAAGCTTAACAATTAGGGAGCAACTTCTGTCTCACACAGGCTGTTGGTGACTTTATTGCTTTTCCTGTTGATTAAAAAGTGTTTGTGTGACATCTCTTTAACTATAATAAATAGAAAAAAGTCAATTAATTCCCACAATTCCCTTAAAGAAAGTAAGACCTGCCTCTCTCATCTGCATTATGTGGCTAAGAGAGGCCGTAGAGCTTTCATGGGTGCCTACAGCAGCGTCTTCTCTGGGTTAGAACGGCTTCTGGAAAGTGATGGGGGGCGAACCAATGCTGTTTGGGCTGCAAAGGTTTGAATCAAAAGAATTGGGAGTCATTCCAACTATAGCATCGGCCTTGGGCGTGTCTCCGTAGAGGAAGTCATCATCATCCTCCCTGGGGCCCTAAAGCACATTGGTGTGTTAGTGAGAACTGCACATGAGGGAACTGGAAATAAAACAACGAGAACACAGCTTCTCTAAATGTGCTTGACTTCTCTGTGATCAACTGAACTGAACTATTAAAACACATCAAATCATCTGCAGCAGAGGAATCTCTGAAACGCTCTGAGGATCAGAAGCAGCATGTTGGATTGGGCTTTTGAAGTCAACGCAACACTGGAAATGTGATGTTAGAGCCTGGCAGAATACAATACAGCAGGAATGTCGAACCCCAGATCTCAAAAGCTGCAATCCAAACAAGTTTTGTGACCTACTGAGTAGCCTGGATTCCCACCTGCAGCCAGTGACAGCTGTTTCCTACCTGGGGGAGAGGAACCCCAGCTGGATTGTGGCCCTCAAGGCCTGGGATTCGACACCCTTGTACTGCACAATATTGACAGAGTCAAAATACCAGAAAAAAATCACTTTCAAATTAGCACAGATGAAGCAGAGAAGCTTTATCCATATAGAAGATATGTCACACACTTCCTGCATGAAAAAGAACAATTGCTGAAATGTATTAATCCCAAAACCAATGGGCAGCTACTTGTTGGAAACAGTATTAAGACTTTATTCTTTTACCTGTTTACTTGTTCGAGGGGAAAGTAGCTCTGTGTCTTCAAATTCCTCCCAGACCTGATAGAGGGGCTCAATGGCCTGACCAGACCTGTGACGACACACATTTACAAGACAATTTCTGAACTACTTTTAGTTTATGGTAATTGATCATTTTACTGTAGGTGTTAACCAATTGGCCAGTCTATAATAAAAGAATAGATATTTAATTTTGCTAGGTGATAGAGGATTTAGAAATGAAAAAATGCAGCAGTAGGAAACAAAAGGACCAAGAGAGGTCATGAGTGAGTTCACCTCTTGAGAAGGTAGGGGTCAAAGGGGAAAAAGCTGTCTAGTGGATTGGTCTTGGTGGTCACACAGTCCCCCCCTGTGGAACTCCGGACCACTGGCAGCAGCTGACGGTTGTTCCTCTCGATCACATTGTAACAGAACACTATTTGATACTTCCTGCAAGGAAAGAGACCAGCTGTGACGTACCGAGGACCCACGAGGAAAAGCCCGCAATGCAACATTTCTACACAAAAGGTGGTGACGGCACTTTATTGCGGTCCACCGGTTCAAATATCATTGGAACGTTCATCAATAAATGATAAAGCAAAACCTCAGCTCAGCAATGTTATTACACGTTTGATGAGAAGTCTGTACCTGGTGATGGCAGCAAACATGCTAGTGACTGTTGGCAGGCACAGTTTGAGAGGGTTCAGCTGGCACATGACTACCCGCTCCAGGTTCAGGCTCTGCAGATACTCCAGACCTTCCACACAAACACACACAATACTAGAAATATAAACAGCGAATGCTGCAAACATTGCAGTCGGCATGTTTTCAGATCCTTTTGCTCTTTTCACATTAGGTTTTACATTCAAACACCAACTTGCTGGTGCATCTCCATAAATAGTATACAAGGTGGGCGGCTACTTGTTGGGAAGAGTGTTCCTCCCAGTCACAAATCATATATATACTTGAAGCCTTTGTTTGAATTTTAAAGAGTATGGCTTACAAGCTAAAGAAAACCCAAAAGTTACCTGAAAAGAGAGAAATAAATGTGAGTGCAGAAATGTTGACCTTCTTAAAAGTGAGGACACTCCTTTTGCATGAATTACAAGATTGTATTGTGGTGAGTAGTGTGTTCCTGGGGTGTTATAGAAACCGAGGTTGCTTTAATAGAAGCCTTGAGCGCTTCTGCATTGGGTCAGGTGTCTCGCATCTTCCTCTTCACAACAGTGTTACGTTTTCTGGCCAATCACTCACAGGGATACCACACTGCTTAAACCTGGCTTTAGTCATTTTGGCAGTATGGATAGGTGCCATGGAAAATTAATTCAGCATTTCAATGAAGCTGGTCAGCAGAAGAAGGCATCAAGTGTGTGAATATCTTCTAGTACAGAGCTGTGCTGACCTTAGGCCTGATAAAAAGATGAAATGGCTCCCCACTGCCCTTCATGCATCTGCATTATTTCTGCTGACATCAGGACTGTGATTTCCAAATTAAACAATGGGTTGGTAGCAGCCTTTGTCCTCCATATGGCCATTCCATCTAAATTTACTAACGATTCTAATTCATTTTACAATCTTCATAATGCTGTGGTTATTTTTTAAAGACAATTACACAATGAGTCGACAACACTGAACTTTTTCTAAGACACTTAATTTTTGGTTTTCTTAAGCTGTCAGGCATAATCATTAAAGGAATAAATCAGAGTATATACGTTTTGTTTTTTTTGATTAAGCAACTGAAATAAATCAACTTTTTGATGATATTCTAATTAGAGGCAATAGTATGTTGTCATTCAAATGTAAAATTTGGATATTTTGCTTACCAGATCATTTATACAGTATTAAGCACATTAAAATGCCTAATTCTGTCCATGTTAAATTAACTAACAACTAGCAAGACGATTCCAGTTAGACTGTAATTTCTGGTATGTTCCAAAATTGTTATAGGATTAATAAACCAGGACAAGGACACAAGTGTAAACGACACCATTTACCATTATGATGCTGTCGGGACAGTAAAGTGATGATTACCTTTCTTCATATGGCCCTCCAGCAGCGCTCTGTGTCTGAAAATCAGTACATAGAAGACGGCCTGGCAGGTGCTATAAAAGGGTCCATGGAGATTGATGTCACAACAAGCCTGTTTGCCACTGCTGTTCTGGCTGTCAATGTAGCCATGTATCCATGAAATCAACAGGTCCAGGCAGGCCCGGACAGTGCTGCAATAGAGGGCAACCACAGATTGGAGCAAAGGCAGAATCAAACAGGTTCTCACAACTAGCTGCAATGTACAAAGTGGTCTTTGCAGGAAAATAAACTCACAGCACTGGGATGAACTTGGCCCGGGCTAGGAAACTGCCCAGATACCCTGCAGCAGCTTGGCGGAGGATGGCAGGCTGAGATGGGTTCTGCAGGATCTTCCACAGGTGATCCAGGAAGGCCTCAGTCAAAGCCTTAACATAGAGAAATACTTTTACCATAATGTGTTCCTGTTTTTGGCTGTAATTTTGGCTTCTTTCAAAAAAAAACCTCAAAGTCTGACTGGTTACCACAGGGGAAAAAAAACATGCAATAAAGGACAAATTAGTGTCTGTAATTTAATTTAACAGAGCATGAACAATTGATGTTTCTTTTCTTTGAATGAATTAGTATCAGTGTGTGGCAAACTGACCAGTCTGAAGCTGCAAAGATAAAACAGTATATACTGGACGTGACAGGAAGCATGTGTTGGTAGAATAAGTTTGTCAAAGACACTCAAAAGATCTCTGTACAGTTCTTTAGTCCGTTCCACATGTAGAGAACCTGGGAAATCAAGCAAGAAAAGGACACATAAAAAACAACATTAACCCCTTAAAAATGTTTCTGTTAAAATATGTTTTATATTTGTTTTAAACATGCTGTGTCAGAAATCACTTTCTATTCTATAAATAGTGCTTTCCCATTTTATAGGGCTGTACAAATGTTAGTTGAGGATCGCTGTACCCTTACCCTCAATGAATCCCATAATTTATAATGAAAAGCCATGTACAAGCTAGCCAAACAATGTATACCATCATACGCTGCTGTCACATGCAAAAAGTTAATGATGATTATTAAGTAAAAATGAACACTAGCAGAAGAAAACCTTATTAATTCCAGAAAAAAAAACAGTTTTTGTGTTTTACCCTGAACTGTACATAGAACACATATGCAATCATTGAGTGAGAGATGCCAGAACAAGCTGCCATCCCCAAATCAGGGGGGTACCTTGCTCAAGGGCTCTTTGGCAGTGCTCTGGAAATCTCCTGGGGCCTCACGTAAAGGGTGCGTACACAGAAAAACATTGAGTTTTCCATGTTAAAATGTATCAAAAGTGAACTGACGATGAAAATGTGCAGTGCCCCATGCCAACATCGTGAGTGACTTATGCACATTTCTAGTGCTTTGAAGCCATTGGCAACCCTAAGTGGTGATGCCAGGGAACTGTTAATAATCTCAAAAGGGCATTCCTGAGAGTCATAGTAACATTAGATATAAAGAGACGAACAATTAACACACCCAGATGTTTATGAGCTGATATAAAAGTGTGTGAAATGGTGCAGAAAGCACCACTAAAACCATGGCAGCATGGGCGCTGTTTGAAGATATTGCCAATCTAGCAGTGTGTAGAGGAGGACTGGCTCAACAGCTACATTAGGTTCCCAGGGACAGTCCTCATGGAAATGTGTGCTGAACTGCAGCCACACTTGCAGTGTGACACAGCCAACAGCCCATACTGACACAGCCAACAGCCCGTGCTGACCACACTGGGCTTCCCAAACACGGGATCATTTCAGAGAGAACTGGCCAACCGTTCGGGACTGAACAGGTCAACATGGTTGGCAACAGGCTACAAGCTGGCACCGTGCGGGATCGGTGGCTTCTTGTTAAATAAAAAATTGATTTGTACTAAAATGAATCCACCCCTGACAGGTCCCGAGCATATGGGCCCCTGAATATGATTCTGGGTTCAGCATCATTACTCATTAGTGGTTAAGTTTAGTGCTGTTTTTTGCTGCTACACTACAGATGCCACAACAAGACCCTTATTGACACTATGTTTAAAGTATTTACCGTATGTCATTAATCAAGTGTACAAGGTGTTAAAGTGACTTGCTTTTCCTCAGAACACAACTGTAGTGCCTGATCCATGTTAGTGGGGGAAAGTGATTGTATTAAGTAGAGAATATAACTTGTCTTCTATTTATCATTGATACCAGAGAGCAGCACTGTCCATGCAAGTCTTTGTACATGAGGCCCATGGTCTCCTACTACCAGCCCACTTCCCATTGTTTTCGGTCTGCAACTGGGACTCAAACGGAGCCCCACCAGCCCAGTTCCCCACAGACTGAACTGACTCTTCACTTACCATTTACATGACAGATGTCCTTTACATAAGCCATCAACACAGCCATGAGAGTGTCCAGCCTCTCAGCCACTGAGTGAGATGTCACAGCCATCGTGGATGGGTTGGCTGGCATGTCTTCATCCTGACAACAGCAAAAAACCAAAAACAAAATGTAATGCTTATATGAATCCTGTATAACTGTTGGGTTGAATTAGCCTTGAATTTATTGTCACGCTAGAAAATGTGAAAAAGCTATACTGAACTAAAAAAACATCTAATGGATTGGAAAATGTGTGCAGTTGATACCATGTCAAACAGTCCCTCCTCCTTCAGGGGGTGTCCCTGCAGATTCTGCATAGCTATTTCCTCTGCTTCCTCAATATCTGATCTAGAAGCACTCACCTGAAACACAACACACACCAAGATTTTGGGGTGTATTAACCAGTATAACTTGTAATTTACATTATATCACTTGCTGGACTACCTACATCCAATTGGAGCATCTTTCCAATGATCAGCTCTAGTATGTCTCTCCTGATTGATGGTATATAGACTGAAACTCTCAGAAGATTGTGGACATAACACTCCTGTAGAAGACAACACAGAGTCAATCAATGAGACAGCTCAAGTTTCATTATGCTTTGTAAAAACTGTTTTTCTTTGCTGTTATTTGCACCTAACCCAACCAAACTTCAGAACAGATTTCACTGATACTGTTTGGGAGTATCTTACTAATGTTCTTGAAGATTTCTGGATGAATGGAAAATTTTCTTGAAAGACAGGCATCAGAAAGTGACTTGTGCTGCAATAAATTGGACAAAAATATTAACTGTATTCCAAAAAATTAAGCATTATGTTGAAAACGATCCCAACATAAGTACAAGTCATTTGAACCAAGTGGAAATTGCTGAAATAAAACGAGAATTTATGGCTTACGATGGAACATATCTGGCGATGAGCTGGAGAGCCTTGTGACACTGATCAAAGTTTCTAGAAAGATCTAAAGAAAAAAATAAGCTGTTTTTTTAAAGGAGCTGATCAGCAGGGCAGATAATGAAAGTGACTAAATGTCCTACAACAGGTGATTTGTGCCACACATTCATATTTCAATTGAAACGTGGAAAATAACACTTACTTTCATACTCATCCTCATCCTCCGAGTCTGAAATATTAACTCCCTCTACACAGATTCTAACTCGCACTGGAAAAATATAAAAAATATACACAGGAATTTGAAGAAAGACAAAAACAGTCACGGTAAGATAACAAGTCTTTTCAGTAATTAAACATCATGAGGTTTGAAGTCTCTGAGCAGCTACTAATAAACACATACTGGGAGTGAAGTAGGTAACCACCATCTTGAGGCAGGCACACAGGTAAACAGTCTGTGCTGAGACCAGGTTGCCAAGAAATGTCATGTATTCTTCCACAACAGCCTGTCTACGGCCAATCCATGGAAGTTTCTAAAAAAAACACAAAAACAATAAGTCAAGAGAACAGAATAAGCAACTGTTGTCCAAAGTGTAACACTGGAAGAGAAGACTTAAATTCAGATACAGTATATCAACTGCTACCAAGCAACTTTTTAAAAAAAGCACATTTGAGCAATAAATATTTCAAGTAAAGCTTTACAATCATAATTTAAATTTAAAAAAATATAATTAAAAAAAACTATCTTGTTATTTATTGCCTTCAAGAATATATCACAGAAAATATTAGAAGCCTTTTCTAGCCACCTTAGAGACAAATAAACAGTTTCTTACCAGCACAGTGTAGATTAGCTGTTCATGGTCTTTATTCAGCTGAGACACGCAACTCCGTATTTCTTGCAGCCAACTGATAATCTGAGCATCCTTTAATACAACACCATGTTTGTTATTGAAGAAAGCTTTAAAAAAAAGTGTAATTACTAAATTTCTATTGTAATATACACGATTTACTGCACCTTTATGCAAGGATCAGCCAACTGGTGCTTTAACAGGTCATAGTCAGAAGAGTCTCCCTGAGTTAAAACACAAGTAGTACTTTAATTACTTCCTTCCTTTAATTACGCATCCTTGCGTGCGTGTGTGTGTAAACAAGGTAAAACAGCTGAACATAGTTTTAATACTCACCTGTTCGTGTTTAGCTAAAATTTCGGAAACGCTCCCCCCAAATCGAACACTTTTAACTGGCGAAGCAATGGAAAACTCTCTACTGTCAATCTCCATATTTCACTGTGTCAGAAAGAAACAGAAAGCTGTTCTGACGCTAGTACCTGCTCTTACGATAGCAGATTCAGCCGAAGGCAAGAAAACATTTTTACATTTTTACTGGAAGAGTCCACTATCCATATATAGTGTGTTAATATTTTTCAACGTCTAAAAACAAATGCCCATATAAGAGAAAATTTGCCAAAGCCATGTGTGCGGTGTGTTTTCGCAAGAGGAAGAAAACCTGCATGTACGGAAGTGTTTACTGAGATCGGTGCCGCAGTCAAAGTCTTCCTGCAAGGCGCGCATGTAGGAAAATTGTTCCGGATGGTGTCAATGGACACGAAAGGATGCAAATCGATATCTTCTTAAAATAACCGC
This sequence comes from Takifugu rubripes, assembly GCF_901000725.2. NCBI lineage: Eukaryota > Metazoa > Chordata > Actinopteri > Tetraodontiformes > Tetraodontidae > Takifugu > Takifugu rubripes. The sequence continues at coordinate 721,001 of NC_042289.1, forward strand.
CTATGTCATTTCCCCCCGATTTTTCAGGAAAAAAAACTGAACTGTTTTTGGATATATGATATTTACAAACAATTTTAATGAAAACAGTAATAACAACAGATGCCTATTGACATACAAACAAGGTCAGTCAGTCAAACATGTAACACGGTAGAATTAAATGTCTTCGGCAAATTTGCAAACATGCCTTTTCGACTTGGGCAATTTTAAACCTTCTAATCTAACAGTAATAAAGTATAACTAACAAACTAAATAAACAAAATGCTGAGGAGGAATGTGCGTTTCTTCACTCCTCCTTCGAGCTCTTCTGGGTTGTTGACTGATGCCTATTAGTGTGGCAAATTGTCAAAGGAGTGATGACACTTGACAGGCATGATGGGTTTCATTGACTGGAGGTCCTGGAACTTTCTCTCCTTGATTGGAAGAGCACATGGAAACAATCTTATCCATGCCATTGGCCTATTTGGCAACTGTACCATTTGTGACAGTTCGTCCCACACAGACGCTTTTGAGAATTGACAATATGAAATGGACCTTGCCTTCACTGCCAAAACTGAAGAAGCTGGGGTCTCCAGCCTTTTTTGCCTGGTCTGATGCTAAAGAAGTAAGATCCATTCAGTTTCATGAACTCATTCTGCTTGAGCCCTTTCACATGTTAAGCTGAAGGCCTGATTCTTGCAGTCTGGAGTATAATGACATAGTCTCTTGGGTTGAAGATAGAAAATTGGGTTGAAGTGCATGCTGACACACTCCATTTGTGTGTGGCCTGCAACAAGGTATTTCTGTGTTATTAGTACTCCATATTTCCTTGCACTCTCAGAGTATGCATCCGCCACACATGCAGTGTGATTCTGATAACTGCAACCGTCACTCCACATTATACAGCCCTTGAGTTCTGGATGGCCTTTGATCACACCTTAAAAATTACAATACTGAAGATGTGCAAATACAATCACAGTCCACCTTCTGACTTGTCTCAAATGTAGCAGTAGCCTTCTTTTAAACTCAAGCTGAAAAAAATAAAGTTATGGACCTGCAGTTATGTTCTCTAATACAGGTTGCTGGCTTGAGTTTTGGACACAGTAGCACAGGTGCAAGTCCATTGTCCAAACATACTTCTCTTCATTAGCAGAATAATGACAGAATGACATGATTTGTTTAACTGAGGATGTAGGCAATTTTACCAGAGGTGGCCAGCATCAAGAGGAGAGGATTTAGGCAAAAATCTTTTTGCAATTATTTTAGGAGGGTGACAAAAAAATAAATATTATTTACTTCAGTGAAGATAAAACACAGGTCTATAATAGCCTCTAAAATTCAAAGAAAAATGTATATATAATGTGTTTTTGAAGTGCAATCTATTAGAGCAATACTCAGTTTAAAAAAAACAAAAAAAACAACTATTGTAGGTCAATATGGTGTTAAATGGAATTTTCACAAAATAACTACAGTATTGTGTGTTTTTTTGTGTATTTAAAAAATACCCCTTGACATTCTAGTGTTCCGACTTTTCAATACAATTACAATGAATTGCAGTGAATACTCCTTATTTTTCCTTCATTTTTAACATTAGAAATCATTGAAATAACTGAAGTACACACATGGAAGTAGCAAAAAGTAAGAGGAAACAGTTTTTTCAATGAAGTAGACTGGTTCCAAAGGTTGAACTGTTATCAGCATGGGTGGGAACAAGGAAGCCTTTTTTACCTGCTTGCTTTTGCAATTCATTTTACCAACTCAAATTTAGTCTCCAGCTCACATTTATCAAGAGGCTGTCTTATGGTGTTTATTGTTGTAGTGTTCTGCTGACCATTTAATTAATAGAAACACTCATTAACAGCAACTGCCTTTACCAGAACCTCGGCAGCTGAAAAATTCAGTTTTCAGTTCAGTTTTATAGTCTACAGCGAGGAAGTGTCCGCTAGATTGTTATATTATATAACAATCTATCACTATTTTAAGAATTATGGGATATAACTTATATCCCATAATTCTTAAGATAGTGTAAAGAACATGGTCTCGATTTTTGTCGATTTTGGTGTCCATTCTGCTTTGGGTGCACAAGCACTCCTGGGTCAGCAGAAGCCAGATCTGATATTGGAGCTGTAACTCATGAGCCTTTCACCTTTCCATTAATAATTTACTCTATTTATAACCTTTCATGTCACTGAAAATGAAAGACATAGTTAACATAGAAACAGATAAACATAGTGTTTCTTTAGATTTAGCAGGAGCACAGATTCTAATTAATCCTAATACCGGTATATAAACAGTAACAACAATATTATACTATATACACATATTTTTTCATATATAAAATGAAACTTTAACTTATGATTAGCATTCTCATTAAATTACAAAATCATCAAACAACAGAAACCTTATGTCTCAGAAACAGTATTTAAAAAGTCGTTTCAGAAATCTTCATTTTCCTGTTCCAAGTGCAAAAGACAGAATTGGCACGTGCCATGTTTTATGCATAATAAGGAAAAGAATAAAATTGAAAACATCCATTATTTATCACAATATTATGCCTCTAACTGAACAGCTTATGTCATTTCCTTGTCACTGCTTTTTCTATGTATTCTAGTATTTGGCTGTCGATGTGCTCTGTTTCAGCTCAGAAGATATTCCTCAAAATTAAAAGAATTTTTTGTTCTCCTCAAAATGTATCATTGTTTTTCAACGCCTAGGATTCTTTATATCTGCTCAATAGTCCCCTGACTGGAAAATTTAATGTAAGAGGATTTTATTGGGATAACAATGGACACCCCAAGTCTATCTCATTACATTAACTAGCTGTATAACTTTATTCAAAAAGAAAGTTTGTTTGTTAATAATTCAAAATTATTGTTTCACCCTCAGTCAGTCAATACTTTTACACAATAATCCTTAATAATTATTCTTGCATAGCTATAAAATCATAACCTTTATTATTGAATTCCATCAACTGTTTACAGAATGAACAAATATATAATGCCACTATTTTAAAATTGAACATTTATTAGGAAAATACATTTTTAGAAAACACTTGATAAAGACCCAATAACTGCTAAATACAATAATGATTAATCAATTTTAATGAATATATAAATGAATTGGGAGCAGAAAAAACAGAAGAAAAGTTGAACTTGACTCAAATGAAGCCATTGCATGCTCTATCTCCATCTCTGTGGGCTAGAAAAAAAGAAACATCACTGTTAATTAAGAAAGAGTACAGCATGGGTCTAGGACTACCTAAATATTCAAAATCTAAACTTCATTCAACACGGTGCAGATAATACTGTGAAGAGAAAGGGCTTGTCCTGTGGTTAATAATTGAACCAAACAACAGACTGCGGAAATGGAATTGTGACCTGCGGCTCGACCACATTTCCATTTCCTTATTTGAAACATTATAGGGAAGGGATTTAACTAAGATTAAATATTCATAAATAAAACAAGACTAGGATGATCTCGATGATAGATAGATAGATAGATAGATAGATAGATAGACAGACAGACAGACAGACAGACAGACAGACAGACAGACAGACAGACAGACAAGCTATCGTAGTTATATTAAGTCTCCTGTTTTTTGTTCATCAATATATCGCGGCAATATAAGAGTAAAAAAGAAAAAGCTTTTCAATGGGAAAGTCTTACTTTATGTAGGTGACGTTTCGGTTGTGGTAGGTGGCATCTCTATTTCAGTGTCGCCCGATGCCTGAGGAGCCATCACTGCCATAGCAACCACCACCTGCTCCGCCTGTGGAGGCAACCCCCCAGCTGACCTGTGCGGGTGACCAGCATGGCCGGACACCTTTTCTCTGCTTCGGAACGAGTTCCTGATGCCGCTGGACAGGCGAGTGGAGAAGCGCCTCACCGCCCCCCCGATGCCCGCCAGACCGCGCTGGTTCTTTTTCAGTAAGCCTACATCATCTTCCAGCTCCGCCACAGGCACCTCGATGTTTCCGGAGTACCAGAAGACCCACCAAATGAGGCTGAGGAAGATGATAATGGCACCCGCGTAGATGAGTAAGTCGTAGAAAAAGACGGTGACAAAGACCCCGATAAGAAGGACCGACAGGCCCACCGTGTCAAAGGCCACCGCGGCCCAGAAACAGCAGGTGCAGCGACCCAGGCCCCGGAAGTCCTGCTCCATGTCAGGAGCGACGTGTGGGACGCCAATTTGAGTTCTCTGGCAGTAACCGCCGCTCTCCCCGAGCCTCAGCCCTGCAGCATCGAGTTTCAGGTCGCCTGTAAGGTGAACCAGGTGAGCTGCAGCTGCTCGAGCACGAGCAGAAGGGGGCGTGGTTCAATGCAGAGGGGTGGCTCCAACTCCTACCTGTTCCCGGACATTTCTTTGAAGAAATACTGGAAATATTATTACAAAATCGTCACAAATTTTATTTTGGTAGGGCATCAAACATGTTTACATCATATCGTTTCTCTGTGTTGTTCACAAGGTAGTCAGGTTCACTCTGCTTCCCCAAGCTGAAGGCTTCTTTTTCCACATATACTCAAAAATCACAAAATCATGTAACAGGAATCAGGGAGTTATTTTACACATAGTGTATGAAAAATGACAAAATGTATTATTCATCAACAAGGTACTTAAAATAGATTTAACTCAGAACCACTGAGCGTATGTGTTGTGGGTGTAAAAACAGAGGTACAGGAGTATCATACCAGCAGGATGTAGTATCATTCTCTGAAACTGGAAGTCAAAATAGGCCAGCCCATTTACTGAATGGTAGGAGGAAACGACCAAAATAGCCATTTACGACCAGTTTTGTTTTGATTTTTACATCGGGTGAGAGGATATATAAAAAATATGATCTCATTATGTAAATCTCAGTTAAAATGGTGTTGAGCATTAGTGCATTTCACATTGAAAACTCAATCCTTTTGATTATGACTAGGGTCAGATAACAAAACCATATGGCGGTGACTGTGGGAGTCAGAGATGCTGAACTGCTGATGCTGATCTTGTCCATGCAGGTATATACTGCAGTTATTTCTGTTTTTGTTTTAGAGCATCCTTGTCTTTTCTAGTAAGTGTTGTTTCTCTCTCTGTGGTTTTGGTTGTTACTGTTCAAGTTAATCGTTTGATGGTCCTGTTGAGCTCAGAATAGAACAGAATAGAAATAAATGAAACAATTTGAAAATAATTTGAAACCAGCTCAAATACCAGGTCATTTCCAGCTGTTCAACTATTCAAAACAGCAATATATTAATCATTCATATGGTTATGCTACAGTCACCAGTATGGTCTGTTGGATCAGGTGGTAGTGAGGCTGGAGGCCCATTCCTTGGAATCATTGATAGCATAATTAACTTTAAAAAACAAACAAAAAAACATTTTAGAGAGGTTTTCTGATAGCAGGGAGACTACCAAGGTAACCTGGAGCAATGTTCCAAACCACCAAATGCTCACATGGGGCTGGGGTGCCTTCGCCCATATGCAGATGGGATAGGCTCCAGCACACTCCTGGTGACCCCCAAAGAGATAAAGCCGTAAATAAAATTATTAAAATTGCTTTCCTTTTTTCATCCAGTGACTTCAAATATTATCCAGTTCAACTACCAAAATTCCTGTCTAAAACATGGTGGCGCTAAAGCGGTATAAAAAACTGTTCCCAAAAGGAATTATTATGAAATGATCTGAAGATCTTTTGACATGTACATACAGACAAAATACATACCAAGTCACTAATAACTGCAGGTCCACAAAGGCATCAGTATTAACCATCCATGGTGACATTACCAATGACATTTCTGTTGAACATCCTTATATGACATTAGTCACTGACTTCTAATGGGTTGCTATGGCAACACAACCAGTAGCAAATGTTTCTGAAAAAAATCTAAAGTGTTCAGAGTTACATAACCTCAGAATATAGACCACACTTTGGTTTCCCAATTTATTTTATTGTCATAGTTGTTTGCTTTCATAACATTTGAACACGCTCAAGCACACTGCCAGAACGCCACAAGAAACCAAAAATAATTGGGTAAAAGCAAAATGAGACATGTACACCCAAGATAACATCTTGGTTTAAGTTGTAACTGGTTTAAGTTCATCCAAACAATTTCTGTTCCAATTTACTTCTGAAAATTTTTTTTAAATTTTGAGACCAAAACCCCAATCCACATCTGCTTACATACATAACTTCTGCCATTTGTAATTGATTTAAAAAAAATCTGAAGAAAGTAATGATGTAGAGGTGAGGTTAAACCGGAGTAGAGGGGAGAGGTACAGGTGGAGGGAAGGCTAATGCAGAAATGGCATAGCTGAGCTCTCAATATGAGAAAGCTGACTCGTGTGGACTTCATCTTGGTTTGTCATTTGCTTTAAAAAAGGGTTCTCACATGAGTTTTAATTTTTTTCTGAAGCTGATCTTCGGCACGCAGAAGTGGGGCGTGGCAAGGAGGCGCCGTCACCTCCTGCAACAGTGTGGGTGGGTAATGACCAAGCTCTGCCCCACTCTTCAACAGGACCTTTGAAAACTCTTCTAAGTTCAGTCCCGCTCATCAACCAGCTTCAGCACCTTACCGATGGCGATGGTCTTACCTGAAACACACAGTATTTCAGCTTTCAGTTAAAAGCCAACACACCATGTTGCTGTTCTTGCTGCAGGTATTCAACTGTTCGGTAGTCTATCCCACCCAGAGCAGAGCGGTATATTACTCCAGGCTGGAACTGCACATATGGCAGTGTACAAGACAATAGCTTGATGCCATCTGGAAGTTGTTTCGCATGAACAGTAAAAATCACACCTGTGTAATATTGTTTCAGGTGTGAACTCTACACTATGAATGCAGGACAAATTCTATATACCGTATTTCCACTACTATAAGGCGCACCTAAAACACTGAGACTTTCTCAAAAATCGACGGTGCGCCTTATAATATGGTGCGCCTTGTGTGTGGACTGAGTTCCCAAATCTGCTGTGCACCTTTGGTGGGTGCACTATGGTAAACGCTGCGCCAATCGATGAGCGGCACACCTACGCTTAAGGATCCCCTAAAATGGCGCCGGTCAAGCGAGACGTGCATGAATGAGGCTTACTTTAAACTGCAGGCCATCGAATATGCGGCTGAAAATGGCAATCGAGCAATCTTAGTGTTTTCGCTTTATGAGGCGGCGGCATATCTCCATACGCGCGAGGACAACTGTTGCGCAGCGGCTGCCCGGAGAGGGTGGCCATCTTCCCTAACCCTAACCAGGAGAGGGTGGCCATCTTCCCTAACCCTAACCCTAACCAGGAGAGGGTGGCCATCTTCCCTAACCCTAACCCTAACCAGGAGAGGGCGGCCATCTTCCCTAACCCTAACCAGGAGAGGGTGGCCATCTTCCCTAACCCTAACCCTAACCAGAAGAGGGCGGCCATCTTCCCTAACCCTAACCCTAACCAGGAGAGGGCGGCCATCTTCCCTAACCCTAACCAGGAGAGGGCGGCCATCTTCCCTAACCCTAACCAGGAGAGGGCGGCCATCTTCCGGTAAAAGTCATAGTGTGGCTGGGCGCGGCTATCTTGTAACAGTAGGTGGGTGCGGCCATCTTCCGCGCCCAGCCACACTATGACTTTTACCTTCCCTTTGACCCACAAAATGGAGAAAAAGGGACCGGCACGGTGGCGATACGTGCAACTGGGCATGAGAAGTCGTCGTTCACTGTGGTTCTCGGCTGCCATGGAAACGGACAGAGCGCTGGATGACGGAAGGCGAACACCCCTTCACAAAGACTATGAGGCAGCGGCGGGCAAGTTATGCCACCATATGCAGGTGGATTGTAGAGGCATGGGCTATGATACCGTCTTCATGTATTGGAAGAGCTTTCACAAAATCAACGCTGAACCGGAACCGGTCGGTGAGTCCGATTCAGATAGAGGAATTCGGGATGTTGGACATTGAAATAGTGCAGCTGTTTAATTCAGACACAGAAGACGAAAACATTGATGGTTTTGTGGCGGAAGAATGAATATTTTGTTCAATAAATGTGTCGAAACTCACTGTTTTACTTCCGTTGTCATTTTTTACTGTATGTTTCAGCATGCGCCTAATAATACGGTGCGCCTTATGTATGTTCTAAACACAGATATAGCACCAGTAACTGAGACTGCGCCTTTTAATACAGTGCACCTTATGGTCGTGAAAATACGGTATTTTCCAGCCATAATAGGTTTTGACTTTTGTTGAAATAAATGGATAAATAATTTAAAGTAAACCAACATTTCATTTAGAAATAAAACATTCTGAGAAGCATTTTCAGAGAATGTAATGGCAAGAGACACTTTAGCACCTCTTAATTCTTACCCTCATCTCGCAAAGTAAATCGTCCCATCTGAGGAAATTCTTTAAAGGTCTCGAGGCAAATGGTTCCCGCGGTGCGCAGACGGGCAATGCAGACCTGGTCCTGTTTCACAAATCGGGGTCTCTTCGGACTCTTTGCTCCCGTCTTTTTGTCTACCAGACAGATTAAGGCCTGCAGATAGAATCAAAGGCCAAAAAATGAACACGTAGAACTCAATGTCATCCCACTCCATATGCCATGAACAGCATTAATCTTTAAGGACCTACAGTATGTGTCTCACCTTAATTTGCACTTCTTCAATGCAGGTGTGAATGTGAAGGACTGCATTGTAACCTGGACAGATGATGGATTTGTGTTCAATGATGACTATCTGTGGAGAGATACAAAGACAATGCTGATTATTTAGAAAATCATTATGAAACACATTTATGCTGTATTACAACCAGAGGGTTTTTTGAGGTTGTTTAGCTCTGACAGTTATGATCATTTCTAGCTTGCAATAGAAAATGTGACATTATTAAACATTATGACAGTTTGCATGGAATGCCTTAATTATATCAAATATACTGACAGTTTCTATTTTGGGAACTATATTATTCATATACAGCAAAAAAAACGCCAATATTATATTATTGAAGAAGCCATTGTCCTTTCTTGATGATCTTTTACAAACCTTTGACAAACATTCTCTATGGAGTTTAGACTTAAAGGCCCCACAATTAAAGAATAGCCGCAGTGAAGTTTGCAGATCAACAGTCAACCAGTCCTAGCATAATAAATAAATAATGTTTCTGGTAAACCATGTTTGAGAAACAAATATAGCATCTCTGATGAGTAAAAATATACGTCCTACAAGTACAAAAATGTTTATCTCACAGTAAAAAAAAAAAGAAAAAAAGGACCTTACAAGTAAAAAAAAATCCATGTTAATGATTTTTGCAGAAATTCCAGGAGTCCCACATAACCTCAGAATTTCATCATTCATAACAGCAGGCAGCCTTGTAAGTCACTCTAAACCACTGATGTTTTATCTCCGTGAGACTGGGAGGTCCAATCCAAATGGTAATGCATTAGCTAGCTTGCTTATCAGGAATGAAGGCCATTTGAGCCAGATATTATGAATCCTATTTCCAACGTCTCCTTGACAAAGCCCTTAAAGATTTGTTTCTGACAACTCCCCCTTCCCCAGAAATACTTAAAACACTAAATCCGCCTGCCTATGAGAAGATATTTTATTAGATTTGTCAAAAGTAATAAGTTCTGAAAGATTGGCCTGAAAATCAATGTTAAAATATCTGCATGCAGAAATTAATATACAAGTCAGCCAGAACAAAGAAAAAGGGGTAAGGGAAGAGAAGAGGAGAGCAGTGTGAGAAAGAGTGACGAGGACAAGGACAAATTCTGCTCTTCTGGCTGCCTGCCTTCCCAACTTATCTCGCTGTCTGACTTACCACTATGTCAACAAAAATCATTTAATGGCACAGTTAAGGAGCGCTTGTATGTCACCCATCTCCCAGCACTTAAACACACGAGTGAATAAGCGCATTCCTTGGCATAGTGGCAGTGATGATGTCACCTTGTGATTCTGCAGAGCAGCAACTCAGCTGAACTTGCAGAGATTACAGAACGCTAAGCCACTCAGGGCCCACAGGGAGGCGGGACGGAAAGTGAAGAGGCGGAGTTGTGGCGTCGCCATGTAGGATTCGCAATATCATGGCAGACTGTTGCTCGAGCCTTTCAGTTTGTGTAGCTCAGAGCAGATAAAACAGGGGTCTGCAGCATGGTGTAGCGTTCACAGTGCCACCTGCTGTTGTGAAATTGGTTCTGCATTTGCAAACCTGACTTATTCTCTTAATTTCCCCCAAATTACAGCAAGTCATATATGGTAACAGACCTTTAATGCATGGTTATGATGTTGCTGATTAACAACACAGGATAAAACATGTCAACAATCGCAACCAGGCTGCTAATGGGTGAATTCCACAGATGTTAAACTTTGTTTAATCCACATCTGCAATGCAACACTTACCTGGGCATCAAAGATGCGCCCTGAGTGGCAGAGGTTCTCAGCATTACACAGGATAAAACCAGGTAGGATTTCCTCCTCCTCAATGCCCTTCAAACGAAGTTTCAGGTTCTCCCCAGGTCCGGCGTTGTCTGTCTCCACGTCATCTGACAGAAGACTTAACACCTCCACAACATGCTACACAAGGACATACAAGAAGTTTAATTAGGACAATCTTACCAGGTTCTATATATTAATATAGATGGTAACAGCAGCCATGTTATTGAATCAGGATGTAGGATTTCTTACTCTGTTTGGCATCATGACCAGCTGCTGTGCTTTACTGATGGAGCCTGATTCTAATTTGCCCAGAATCACTATTCCCATGTCCTGATGAAACAGAGTCCAAGATGCTAATTCAGTTACAATGAAATGACCTGTGATTTGTGTCATATTCTGATATTTTTTAGTTGGTTAATCCATAAAATTGAATTGCAAACATGAACATAAACCTACAGAAATTACACATGAACCTTTTTAATGATTTCATTGCAAGTGGTCAGATTATAATACCAATTACCACATACTCATGTCTTGGGCAAAATATGAGGTAATTTTCAGAAAGAAATAGCAATATTTTGTGGAATCTGCAGTTTTATCTTGAGCATGTGGTTAGAATAGTTTATAGGTTTCTGAAGTGTCAGCACTGACATCCAACATTACTACTAACTCATTATATTCTTTTTATTTTTAAAGCCTGAACCACATGTTTTTGTTTCAAGTTGCAACATTCTCACCTTGTATTTATCTACGATGGGCAATCTGACAGGGCCGTCACTTGATCTGTTTAAATTTGGCAAACTGTCCAAATACGGAATGAAGGGTAACCCTCTGAAAACAACAATATGGACATTTGTAAAAAGAGAATAATGACAGTGATCATTCCATACTATATAGAGCTGGTCAGAAGAGAGAGGAGGACTTACGAATACCAGGAGCAAATGTCAGTGGGGTCCTTCAGGTTGGCTCCAGTCATTCCAGAGCATGGCATAAAATGAATATCCTTCTTTGGGTTAAAACCCACTTTCTTCAAAAATGGCACTAGTTTCTCCTTACACTCTTCATATCTGTGAGTTTGACAACAGGATAAACATTAAAGAACTTCAAAGACAGATGAAACACAGCAGATGTTGAAAATGTGTATTAACACTACACATTTTCCTGAAACATGACTCCAGCGACAATGGATAAAGACAGGCCTTCCTCCAGAACTATAGCCTTACCAGGCAACAGGGCAAAACAATTGCTCAAAGAAAAGCACTTTTTTTCTTTTTTTTTTTAAACACAGCAAGGGCAATCATGATGTTTTAGTTACCTATTATACTTGTACCCACCTATCCAGGCTCCAGTTGACTGTAGAATCATCCATTTTATTCACCAGAACAACCAGGTGCTTGACGCCAGCTGTTTTGGCCAACATGGCATGTTCCTGTGTCTGTCCGCCCTTTTCAAAGCCAGTCTCAAATTCACCTTTCCGTGCTGAGATGACCTAAAGATTGGCAATAGCATTAAAATTCCTGGCTGCTTCAACAGAGGGCAAGAATTGCTAAGATGTAGGGAGCAAAAAATGGATGTATTTTTATTCTCAGATCGGACTGACAAATGTCTACAACCCTTAACAGAATATTTGTGCCTCTTGCTTTCCTTTCACATCAACAAGGTAGGGCCGGGCCGATACGTCAACACCTCACATGATCATCCCTTTTACTTTTTGTCCCAACATTAGCTTTAGGATAAGCCACACGCAAAATACGTTTTTGTTACAATGTCATGATCGACACCGAGATGTGGCATGTTGTTATGAAGTATATATTTTAAAAAAAGCAGTCAATACATTAAAAATAATTATTAGCTGCAGCCTTATAGCAAGGTAGAGAAAAGTACAAGGTAAAAAATTGAGTACTTGTTTAGGCATTTTCAGAGTATTTTGCATTAGAATTCAAATAAAATGCGTCTACAAACTAACCCGACATGAGACTCATAATGTTCTTATTTAGAACTCACCAGAACAGCCAAATCAGCTTGTGATGCACCTCCGATCATATTGGGCACAAAACTTTTGTGGCCTGGGGCGTCTAGGATGGTAAAGTGCTTTTTCTCTGTCTCAAAGTAGGCCCGGCCTACCTCCACGGTCTTCCCTTTGTCTCTTTCCTCTTGGTTGGTGTCTAAGGCCCAAGACAAATACCTGAGAGACAAGAAGAGAAAGTTATTCTAACACTGTAACGCTAATCAGAAATCCAAAACTGTGTCTGAAGTTAGATTAAATAAAGATGGTGTCTGCACCTACCAGGTTTCACGATTTTTTTCCTTGGCTTCTCTTTCATATTTCTCTAAAGTTCTCTTGTCTACCATGCCTGTTAGATACCTGACATTGATGGGAAAAACAAAACAGCCGATATGTTCAGGAGTCGCTGCCGTCGGTGTAATTTCTTGTATTTCCCATGAAAGCAGTGATCTGAGAAAGACACTCACATGATCTGTCCCCCGATAGTGGATTTGCCTGCATCTGGAAGAGACAAACAATTTAAATTTAGATTCAACTACTTTTTTATTGGAATCGTTGGTAACTTGCCTAATACAATTTCCTGATCAGGGCTGAAATAATGACAATGTTTACCTTAGACATTTATGAAAACATTCTAGCACGTATCTTGACCTGTTTAGCGTTTCTAAAGTCATCCTCAATAATATATTGCTCCTAAATAAACAAGGGTATAAATGTGGACATCACTACTGACGCAGGTGAACAGATGTTTGAACTGACCTACGTGGCCGATAAACACAACATTGATGTGTTCCTTTCTTGGGGCGTCTGGTTGGGTAGGTGGAACCTTGGGCACTGGCGATTCTTCCTCCTCCTCCATCATCTCAGGAGCAAGCTCCTCTGATGCTGCTTGCACCTCTGGCCCCCTGTCACCACCTCCAGGCTCCTCCTCATCTGGCTCAGCCTCTTTCTGGTCCCATGGCTCCTCTGTGCTCATCTCCGTGTCCCCGTTCTCTAGAGCACACTCTGCACAAACAGGAAAAAAAAGAATTTACATCAGGCCTTAACTTAAATAGTTGGGGCATATTTAGATGGACACAGGTACTGTATTATCTTTACTTTATGGTAAAAGAAGCACGTTCTGAGCAGCCATTCTCACAGGAGACACTTTATAGGGATGCTGATTCCCCAGACTTTTCCATCAGCATTTTAAGCTCTGCCAACCAGACCTTCTATAAGTCTAAAAAACATCAACATTATTCTATAATCTGAAATAGTCTCAAACAACACAAAAGAATTGTGTGACAGATGATTTTGTCAGTGTGTGGTTAGGGGAAAATGAAGAGGCTGCTGTACAGTATAAGGACCAGTGAGTTCAAAGACTGGCCCTGGTGGTGAACACTGTACAAAACAGGCTCTAGTGATTACTCTCCCTCTCAGAGAAATTTACCATGTTTTAGAGCACGTACTTAGCTTCCAACGACTTTTCAAAGAGAATGTGGGCAGACAATGGTGGGATATTCAACAGTAGTTCAGATGCTCTTACGGTGAAATGCAAGAAACTGTTAAAGGTAAAAGTAAATTTCAAGATTGGTCAAAGTTTTTTTTATCATCCTCAGTGTCAACACAGTAATTAGGCTCTAAGTTCTGACTCATTCTTGGCTGAAAGCTCTCGACACCAGATAAACTCAATATAAAAAAAAGATATTCACTGTTTGAACTGAGTGTGTGTAAATTTTAATCAAAGATTTCAGCTCTTTGCACCGAGAAAGCAGCAACATGCCTGAACGCCAATGAGATGAACAAGTTGGTACAAAGTGGGGTAATTAAAAGCCCACCTCAACCATTCATAAATGTGGAAAGTGTGACAGTGCAGACAACATCTTTAAACTATGACTTGTCGGAGAAAACTAAGCCGAGATAGTTGCAGAGCGAATCACCTTCCAGATGAGCAGAGGCCAAACTCACCCCAACCATGACAGCAATGGTCAACGACCTATTGTCACACTTTCCTATTTCTTTTATTCCAACGGGATGCTGTTTATGGCATCTTTATGCCAGTTTTGAGCAGCTTAACATCACTAGCGATCTTACAAAATAGTGGTTGTCCTGTCTGAACTGATTACACCAAAAGAGTGCAGCCAACATGATAAAGTAAGTTCCAGAGAGCCCGAACTATTGAGAACAGGAGATGAAGCCGAGACCTTCAGTTAGGCTGTGGTGAGAAGTGGCTCCCGATAGTGGTCGCTTCAAACTTCTGTTTCCAGTCAGTGACTTATCATTGAAACCAATCTCTCATCTTTGCACAACAGACTTGGAAAGAAATTAAAGAAAAAACAAATTCTGGAACCTGAAATCTCTTTAAAACCTCCACCTTGAGCAGTCTAAAGCGATTTGATTTTTAAAGCAAAAGTCTAACCAATTATGAGCATTAGCGACACATCATTTTTATAATGTAGTGAATGCATCCGTCCCTTTTAGAGGAATGAATTTTTTAAAATGCACATTAATTCTAATAGTAAAAGCATTTCAGTCCAAAGATTTTGTACCTGATACTGAAATAAGCAACAATCAAATCCTCAACCCATCGCTACTAAGCTTTCCAGCTGTGGAACTTTATCCAACATTTCAGGCTGATTATGTGATACGTCCACATTGAGGCGATATGAATTAAGACATAAAATTAAAAAGGAGGGTGATTATTATCCAGCCGTCTAACTTGTGTCTAAAATGTGGGTTGTTGCTGTTCAAATTGTGACATCCCTCTATAATGCCGAAGGGAAAGAGTTAAATTTTAAACAAACATTTGTTGTATTAGAATACCACAAAGAACTCCAATTCAGTTTCATGATGGTACAAATTAGGCTGGCGTATGTTTCCACTGAACAGTGATCAGCCCAGATGCTGAGTCAGCTACACATGTTGAGACACGGTTGCACAATAACGTCACTTTTCAGGACGTATCTGCTGGCCACAACACTGCTTCTTCTTGGCCTTGGTTTATCTTTTCTATGCACAGACAAAGTGTGTGATTTGTAATTTTGGCATTTACATGGAGATATCTTGGAACAAAAAGCAAAATCTGTTTACATTTATTCAATGCAAGTGAATATGTTGTAGTATTCAAGGAAAATTCACTACTCTAGTACACATTCTCTATATTACACTTTATTGTTTCATTTTAAGCAACATTTCATGTGTTAATGTCCGTATCTAGTTAGGGCAGACTTCCTTCAGTGGTAAAATAGCCAGATGTGACTTTTCCTTTCCAAAATTTACAGTGTTTTTGTGAATGGAGCTGGACTTCCCAGTGGATACACACCTTCAGGTAAGACAATCTAGCTTCACTCTACATTGCTGTAGAATACTTTGAATGACAGTATGTATAGAGACACACACATATGCACATTACTAATAGCCTGGAAAGGACCTGTTAGACACACAGACGTGTGAAGTCACACATTCACACACAACCACAAATATGTAACATTCTTAAAGATTCATTAAACCATCGGTTGACCCTATAATAACCTTAAAACTGGTCACCTGGCTGATCTTAAAGATGTTTTGAGTGTACAGTCCGTGCAGAGGTTGGACACATCAATAGTCGCCCTGCAATAGGGGAGAAACGTCTAAATCTTTCACACCAACTCAATACATACCGACATTTTCTGATGCCTCTGTGGAGGATATCTTTTCAACCGCAACTGTAAAAAGATTAAAAAAAAAAATCAAGGGTACTGTAATACACTGTACATGTGGGTTAGAGAGGTCAAAGCTTGATTAGGGATGTTTAAAACAATATAATCACTATTTTTGGTCAGAGACTTTTACTGTTTCGTGTCCGGGAACTGTACATGGGGACAACAGTAGATCGCTTTAAAAATCACTAAATCTCAGGTAAAAACGTTCAATTGGATTTCATTTAGGCGGTGACGGCACATGCTCTTATATAAAATGTCCTATTGTACTAATTTTTCCTCCGAATGGCTCCAATCATGTGGTTTTAACTTAAACGTATTTCGCTAATTTTGATCAACAGTGCGTCAGGAAATACACGTCACACTTGGCAATACTGTTCCCGTCAATATGTTCCGAACAAGCTATACCTGTCACCTGATGAATTTTGGCTTGTTTGGAACGATGGCATAAATTCTGCTTTAACGCCACCACTTAAATTAGGATATAGTTCATGTCGGTATTTAAGCGAAAGTGCGACTGAAAGCCATCGCCCGAACACAACTAATCAGCTCTGAAACCATCCAAGCTAGCAAGCTAGCGCCGGTTAGTTGTACCAAGATGAAAATGGTTGGACGACTTTAAAGACAGTCCAATAACCCAGAGTTCAACCCTATATTCACACGAACTTACGCTAACACAGTAGACGAACTGTAGTTTGAGTTGGATCACTTTGGGTGGAAATCAAAATGAATGATTACCTGTTCAAAAAGCGTGGTTTGCTAGTTTACTGTGCTCTGTGGGACGCGTGTCTGTACAGTAGTTAGCAAGCTAGCAACAACCCAGCCCAAGCTCCTCTTAGCAACTAGCTAACAGCTAGCTCCTCAACGTGACTGTCAACTTACCAGCAGAATCTAGATTTTCGTGTGCTTTCGTGGCAAATGCCGGAACAAATTCAGCGGCGTTCACGTTGGGCACAAACGGTTTCGCGTTCACATTTAAGGTTGTGAATGCTGATTCAAGCTGTCCGTCGAGTGTGGCCTCCGAATCGTCCTCTTGTTCCCATGAATCAGGGGCAGTGTCTCTCGGGTCCATCGTGGGTCTCGGATTTTCACCACTGTAAGATTTGAGATACGCAGCTCTGACTCTAAATTAGTGTCCACGCAAACCCTGGTGCAAAGGTCTCCCCTTGGATGACTCGTGTCCCAACTCGAAGCAGGATGATTTAACTCCGAAATTTAGCAGCCGGTTTTCTGTTGCTGAGACACTAAAGAGGATATTCGACTCAGCACTCCCAGAGACTGTCCGCGTGAGCTAATGGGTCCCGTTAGTCGACGACCTAAGCGTGTGGACTTCTGGGAAGTGAAGTTGAATTTGCACATGCAGAAAAACGCCAACGACAGTAAAAGACTACATTTCCCAAAAAGGAAAGGATGCTGAACCACCTCGAGAAGTTTCTGACCTTTACAGAAGTCGCAGATTCGCCACAGATTTTTAAAGAATAATATAGACGCAAAATGAAGAGATGTCGAGAGCTCAGCTTCAGAAGGCTCATTAAGCTTCAAGGTTTTTAAATTCTTCTGTAACATAACCTGGAAAACTGCAACAAACACTCACCCCGTTGTAGTTTTCAAATTTAAATTAAAAACTCTTACAAATTACACATCTATACCACTGCATACTTTACAAAACAATTATATTATAATCATATGATTTGCATATTTCTTAAAAGTTAACCCATCAATGTACCTCAACCACCTTTGGGCACAAGGGTCTATGATATAACTGAGAATTAGGAAAAAATAAATATGTAAACTTAATAAAAACTTAATAAAAGTTCATCAACAGTGGAATCACCAGTGAACTGAAAATAGGATAATTACATTGTCCGGCTCTCAATAAACATTTTCTATAAATCTTCACCTTATGAAGTTTTTTAAATTGTAAAATCAAGCACAGATGTTGAAGTAGCCCAACAATAGGGTACAAGCTTCACATGGACTGTGTCTAAATTGTACCTCATAATTGTGCAAAAGAGAAAGATGTTATAAAAATGGAAATCTCTAAGTTTGGACCTCATTCGAGAAATGGCCACATATATAGTTCTCCAGTATTATTTTTTCTGACCGTTCATTAAAGTGTTTGTGTAACAGCTGTGTGGAATTATCCAGCTGCTACTAGGTAGTCTAGTTCTCAAACTGGACAAATGAGATAGTAGATTGCAGACATTTGCATTGACACATTAGACTTAAGTCGATTCCACAGTGTCATTCCACTGCCTAATTTACCACACTGCTATTTATTTTGCACATAAATGTGCAAGCCAATCAACGGGTCACCCATTACTTCAAACTGAATGACTAACTACCGACAAATCATCAAAATATAAATCTAACTCTTTTAGCACGTGACTCAACCCAATAATTTTGTCTAAACATTTTAACTGTATTTTATTCTTTTATTAAATACAATCATTCAGACAGTGACAGTGGCAGATTAACCTGGTACATTTCATTATATGAAATTAAGATAGTCAATAGTCATAAATCTGATTAAGCATTGTGGGCACAAAAATAATCAGTATAAAAATTATTTTTTAATTTACCCCATGAAATTTAATAACAATTCAATTAGCCTAAGAAAATTAAATACATCCCATTGGCTAATTGATAAGTGCAATAAACAATATAAGACTATCTTCAAATCTTCACTCTGGCTCATGGTTTTAATGAAAATTGAAAAATGAATTTATAATTAATTAAAGAATTAAAGAAAAAATATGATCAAACTTAAGTGGCTGCATAAACTTTTCAATCTAATTTTTCAAAACTATTCAAGTAGGAGCATTCGTTTGTTGTAATCATACTTGAATCCATGTTCAAATGTTGGGAATTTTAAGGTCTAATGATTTATTAAATGCTGTAAAATCAGGCAAAATATCTGCTGTGTTATAACACACAGCCAATGAAAAGAAGTTGAATGCTTCAGCTCCTCAGTTGTGCCAAACAAGGGAGATTGTAGTGAGTGGTGTGCAAGCAAGTGTGCTGACATTGATAGATTCACATAATGCCAAACTAAGAAATGTTTTCACAAAACAAAGCACAAGCAGGTGGAATGTGTGTGCAGTGTGTAATTTCTAATAGCATAAACTGAACAAAATATCAACACAATTCACACAAACTAACACAATGTTTTTCACACAATGAATAACAAAAAAATGATATTTGGATAATGTTTCAAAGCAAGAAACACAAGTCTTGTCAGAATGCTTAGACAAAATAAAAAAAAAATCTGTTAGGTCTTTTTTCACACTGGCATTGCAAAATGAGTCTGCAACTTTAAAAGAAAATAGGCAAAGAAACTGATGATTTGTATAATATCTCGTAGTTCCACAGTATGCGGTCAGTGTTTCACAGCCTGGCCGTACAATTTAAGCTCTTCTCAAAGTGAGTTTGCATCTCTGTTGCTACACCAAAATGACCATTTGTGCCATTACAGCTTATATCCAATTTAATGCTTGCCTTTCTATTAGTATTTTACCAAGAATACATGTATATGTATACACATATATATACAATATATGTGTGTGTGTGTGTGTGTATATATATATACACGCAATATATGTATATATATATATATATATATATATATATATATATATATATATGCACACACAGTCACACACACACATTTTGTTCACATAACATACAGTATGTATGTATTAAAATTGGATATTACAATTATATTATCTTGTAAATTTCCTCATGTGGGACAAATAAAGGAAATATGAATCTGAATATTAACATATAGAACAATTATATTGAAAAACAGAGTCATATTTCTTTATAGGATATTAGTATCCTAGTTTCATTTTATTTTATATTCCATTTGGTTCTCTTATACAGGAACAAGAGACAGATTAACAAAACAACACCACACACTAAAATTTTGATGAATAAACAACACTACAGGTAAGGTGGGGAATTATGAATTTTAGGTAGGCATTACATTAAATGGAATTATCTTCAAAAATAAATACATTTCATGTGCAGGTTTGCTACTGATCTGTCCACCTGTTAAACAGAATCTTAAAGAAAACACAACTGAATCAGGTCGTTTTAACTGTGCTGATTATTAAAAAAAATATCCTGTTTTTAAGTAACTGTTCAGAGTTTTATTCTAAACATTTCTTTGAGCATATGGCCAAATAGAAGTGGCAGATTGAAAGATGGCTGTGGCCACATCATGAACTTATTAGCAAGTGAAGGCAACAGAAAAATACAATGTACAGTTACAGTTATAATAATAATAATAAAGGAGCAACAGTCCTTTGAATGGAAGCTACTCTGTCCTTCTGGGTTTTGGAGTGATTACATAGTATTAGAAAACGTGTTTTTCATTGCTGCTGTAGTATCAGTAGGATAAATATTATGTACAATAAGTCGACTCTTACTAATCTGAGTATCCTGAGGTGTGTTTTATTTTTTGTCACGCCTTCGCTGAGACAAGATCCTTTTCACTTTACCTCTTAAAGATTTAACCTTACAAAGAACACCCTTCATTTTTGTTATTAGGTTGTTTTGTTTTAGAAGGCTGAAAACAAAGATTGCTAACCTATCTCTCGCTGTGGTCTAATTCTTGGTCTTCCGGTTGCTTCTCCTCTGAGGAAACATGAACCTCTATCTGTGAGTCCACCTGTGGCGTGGCATCAGCTGCGATGTCATCCCTAGGTGCCGACAGAGAGATGGGTGGGTGGACACTGCTGCTCTGACTGGCACACCCATCTCTGGATGGCTCCTCTACTTGTGCAATAGAACTGGTTTCACTAAAGGAGTCGGTGCCTGCACTTACACGCTGAAATAACCTCTGACCTGTTGGGAAAGAAAATAAAGGTTTAACATTTTGGCTGGGGGGGAAACTCCAATATGATTTGGAACTAAACTGTTAAATTAAAGTGGGCCAAGGAAACATTTGAAATTTAGTGACATGTGATCTGGTGGTGGGGGCGTGGTAAAGAATAATGGGCGTAAAATGTTGAATGACAGTATGGCAACAAAGGCGGAGATAGTCCCTTAATCCTAAATGTAAACCATATACACATCTGTCGGTACTGGCATTTCTGAAGTCCTCACCCAAATTTGAAGGCAACGCAGCACACAGTTACAGCCTCTTCAATACTAAGGTTAATGTTTCTGAAAGAATCATATGAAGTTCCACTAAAACAAATTCTTACCTGCACAACAGCGCTTGTAGGTTAGTCTGGAGCAGAGCAACGCCAATACCAACAATTTGGATGATAAACTGTACATTTCGCCAGAATATTTTGAGCAAATGTTTGTTTTTTACTTTATTTTATTATTATTATATATTAGCTGCTACTAGTCGTTTTTAAATGGCATATTACAACATGTGTCAGGTTATTTATCCAGTCAATTCTGTGCTGTTACCAACATTACTTTGATCTTATACTGTATTATCCCTCAGAGGCATTTAGACAGACACCAACTGACCTTTGGGGGATCAACAATACTGGATGAACTTGCCAGACAAGCCTACCTGACAGCCTCTTTGTTGAAGATGTTGGCATTTCTTGTGGGAGTGGCCGGCCTGCCTGAGCCTTGGTGCTGTATGTTAACTCTGTGGAGTCTAGGGAACCTACCATTCAGGCACAGATATACCAGTAGATGTATTATGCATCATAAACAACCGCTGCAATACAAATATATAGATATTTACAGGTTTACAAGCAGAATGACAAAGCAGTCACACAATAGAATTTTGGTACAAAAAGAAAATATGTCCCACTAAATCTTACCTGCAACCAGATTGAAGGTCCTGCCCTTTATGGAGCTTTGAACTGGTGAGAACCAGTTTAAAACTGAACCAAACAGAGGAAGCTGTCTTATTACCCCCTACAACAAACACAGCAAGGAGATAAGACATCTGAAGGCAAAAGTCATATTTACAGTTAAATAATCTAATTTTCATGCATTATGTTAAGAATTGGGGTTCTTCATTTTAAAAAGGTATAAAATTATTTAGCAAATACACATGTTCACCTCTTCCATCAGCTTCTCCTCACTGGCCTTTTGCAGCTGCACTTCTGCCTCCAGGATGCCTTTCCTTATCACATCTGTCATGTTCTCTAAAAGCTGCATAAGAAAGAATCCTTCCGATTTACTAAAAGTTGCAATCCACATAGGCATGTCATTAATATATGGGGGGGGGGGGGGGGGGGGAAATCACAATTTAGCCCTTTTACTCATTTCACACTGAAATTAACATGTCGAAACGGGACTTTCTAACACAAGTCAATCCGCCTTTGCTTGGCATTTGGGCATTTTCACATTGCCAACAGTAGCGGGTCTGACCTCCCAATGAGAGGGAATTTTTTGTGCCCTTAGATCTTGTAGATCTAGTTATGGCAATCTTTTCTTGTTTTTGGTAACTGGCAGAGAGTACTATACATTTCAGGTCCACTTTTCTTTGCAGAATTGAGTAAATTAAGGCACTTTGGAGGTTTTTTTTAAGATTCTACAAGATGAACAAACTAGTTACCCTTCCGCTTTCCTCGATGTCTCTCCCAATGGCACCTATCATATTAACCAGCTCGATAATGTCAACATCCTCCGTGACCATGCCAACAAAGATGCAGTCATCGGTTTCTGTTGAAAACTCAGGGCCTGGGCAGAAAGATCGCGGTGATAAAGGCAAATTAATGTACTGAAACATTGCTTTTCAGGAAATATTGGTACCTACCTGTAGAGAATGTGATTTCAGTGTCAAACTCTTGTAACTTCTTTAGCAGCTCAGAATTGATTTTCTTTACTCCCTCTTTTCTCCTGCTCTCATCTATTCCATCAATCTGAGGCTCGTACCTGGATACAAAAAAATAAAAGCTTTTCCCAGAGTGCAGAGCAAATTATAAGGAAAAAGAAGTTGATAACTAGAAAGAACAAATATGACAGGTGGGACTTTTGCTGTATTTACATCTAGCTTAGAGACTTAGATCTATGCAATGAAGCAACAAATGTAAAAAGAAATGTAAAACAATTGAAACAATATTAAAGCTGGATGCAAGATGTGCTCTTCAGCAGGCCATTGACACAATTTATGCCTCAAGTCATGCTGTGGTAATTCATGCAGAATACTGATTGAATTTATTGAAATGAATGGAAAATTCTGTGAAAAACACCTGTACTCAGCAGCATATTTCGCTGCAAATTATGGATCGTTTGTCTCTACATAAATATGGAACATGCACCGCAATACAAAATTTAGTTAATCATGTAATGCAGTCATTTTGTCCAACAAAAGAGCATCTCACTTCATTTTAATCCACGTTATACGAGGTCAGCATGGTTCAGTAGTGAATTTCTTATGTGCCTAGTACAGCTCGCATTGAGTTTGTCAATCAAGAAATAACTTGTGTTCTAAAAGGCATGATTGTTCTTTTGTATCAATATTAAAAAAAAGGTGAGCAGCTTTTATTTTATGAACTGTGTCCTGGGGAAATCCTGTGATATTGTTATCATAAATTTTGTCACTGAACATCCTTACCGGACAGCACCAAGTCCGGGCCAGCTAAGCTCCTCCACATATATGAGTGATGGAGAATGTCTGTGGACTTCCTCTCTGAAGTCCTGCCTGAGGCTCAGCGTGGAGCTCATCACAGACACCAGCTCAGACAGCTTCTCAACAAGGCTATCGATGTCCTCCTGTTCTGTCCCTAAAACTGGACAGGAGGACATCCAAACCACTTCAATACACTTTCTTTGTATATCACATTTCCAAAAGCATAAAAGTTTAACAAAAGTGCTGCAGAATTTTTATATCACATTTGAAACTAAATTTAATTCATGTTTTAATGTTTAATGTGAAAATTCAATATAGATTTGTAATTTAACAAGACCAAAATATTGTTTGTGCTTACCTGCAGCAGTCAAGAGAGGACTAAATCGTACACATGTACCCTCGTCTTCAAGTTCTACCACATCTACACCACTGGTGGGAACAAGCTGGATCAGCCTTTCACCAAGCTGCATCCAGGGAAGATTTTCATTTTTAAAAAAATTACAAAATTCCTCAGGGGAAAATAGTTGATAGTATACATAAAACATGTCAACACATGCCTATATCTATGTCTATATAGAACTTTAACTTAAGTTTACTAACAGTACAATACATGCCCATATCTCTATAATAAGGAGTTTGAGATTGCAAATGGGTCCCATAAAATGCAGCAGTAGGAGCCTCTAACGCTCTTATTTAATCTATACTGAGCTGATAGTCAAAACCTTCCAAAGCAGCCTGCATTGTCAAGCAGAAAGAGGCAGCATTAAAGACAGAGGAAACCTTTTGTGACAAATATTATAAAAGAAATATGTAAGTGGCACTGAAATGTTTTACTGTAAAACTGTGCACACTTGTAAATACTATATACAATGACAAAAATAACTACCGCTGTCACACCTGCACATAGTACTGAAGAACTTAAGAGAAGTGCCTCACCCATTTGTTAAAGGTATCAAGCACATCCTTTTCCCCAGCACAATAACCTTCCACTGACCCTCCATTGGATTCTAAAAAATGAAAAAGCAATAAAATATATGTTAGTGACGTCAATATGTTGAATAATATATGGCATGCTTTTTACTTTTTAACACTTGCTTAAACTGATATGGCTCTTCTACTAATTTCTCTTTATCTTAATCGGGACATTTTCTTGCAGTATAAGCAACCAAAAATAGTATTGTTTAGAAAGTTTCTGTTAGGTATGTTACCTTAATGTGCCATTACTTTAAAAAGCTTTTTCCATGGTAACTATCCATGGTTTCCATGGATTCTATTTATATAGATTTGCATTCAGGACAGTAGTTCTGCTCTTGTTGCAATACTAAAATAAATATTGGAATCATTTATGTCTGCAACTTTGAGGAAGGCTAGGGGTGAAACTATTGTTTAAAATTATAGGTATTTTCGTATTAGTAATTTCCTAAAAATTCTTTTTTAGATAGATTTTTTATTACTCTTGCTCTCTCTCATCATACACACCCTACATGAACACACTTGCAAATATATGTCCCTATCCACATATACATTTTGTATGAAAATCCATATAAATATAATATGTACCTACCCTATATACAACTCTATAGCAGATACGAATCAAATGGCAATTTTAACGATTTGTTTATATCTCCATTACACACATGGTTAATACACTTGCTCTTCCATATATTTTTATATATACTCAGTTGTATTTTTTTCTAAAAAGATTTATGTTTTTCCTTTGTTTTAATGCTATATCCAAAATGTTCATTACGTACATCTGCATTTTCTGTAACAATAAAAATACAAAAAGAAAAAAACTTATATAGATTGAAAAAGGGTGAGCGTGACCCTTACCAGCACTCAGCTCCGGACCAAACCTGAACAGAACAACAGGGGAGCTCAGTTCATCTTCTACCTGTTGGACACAAAAAGATGCAGATCAATCATTTCACAGAAAACAAGTGTGTTATCGGCTGCATGATATGAAAAAACGAGTTTGTTTAAAATAGTTATAGTTAATAGATTTCTTTCTACACTATCTTCAATCCACACATTTTCAGTTGAATACAGTGAAATGTAAAGAAATGGATGAAACTTGGTGCCACCAACACATTGTAAAGTTAGGACAGTCTACAGACATTGGTCAGACTTTTGTCATTCAGACCAGCAGTGCAAATCAATACAAAATTCTGTCCATTTCGACTCAGCAGCAGGGACATTAAAGAATAAAAACAGAGTACACTGTTGTTACCCATACTTTTCTTTTTCCAACACCATGTATATTTGGCCCCTGATGGCACAAGAGGTAGATTTTTTTGAAATCCTTAAATGCATATAGTATAGATCGCAGAAACAATAGCAATTTTACACAATTTTTTAAAACAACTTTTAGCAGGGAAAGATTTAATCACCGATCTACTTGCTTGAGTGTGTAGCTCAGACAGAGGAGAACACAACAATAAGTATCTCCATGTTAAAAGAGTGAAACAGACTCATTTCTAGTCTGACCAAAGCTCTAGCTCATTAGCGAAAGTTGCAAATTGATACCTAATCATAGATAGGTAAATCTTTGAAACCCAATTATAATAAATTATTACCAGTTAATTACACAATCAGCATTCTGTCAGTATGTTCTTTCATTACACCTGTCCTGACATGACTGAAATGTGTTGCTGCCACCATGCTCATGCTACACAAATATTTTAAAAAACCAACACTGTAGTGAGAGATAACATTAAATATGGGGTATTCCCACTGTTTTTAACTGATTAAATATAACAATGGACCTGGACTCAATCTCTTAATTGTTTTTCAATGGCACCATTTCATATGGAATTTGACTTATACAGCATTTTGGAAGTGGTGTAATGAGATTCAATGTAATCTCTTTTTACCAATGCATGACTGAACAATTACCTTTTCCAGTAATAACAACATGAAACATGCAGCACAGGTAATGACACAGACAGCACCTGAACATCTCATTTATTTCTCACTGTGATGGTAGGAATCTGTCAGTTAACTAGAAATATGTTTAAAAATAAAAATTATATATTTCTTAGCTGACCTAAGCAAAGTCAAAATAAGTCAGAATTTATTTCAATTCCATGTTGCACAGAGTGTTTGAAGAGAATGTAGTCAATCAGTGATGGTGTTCAGATGAGTAGCAAAGGCAAGCATCATGCTCGGGTAGTGCTGAGATGACAGCTAGAGAGTTTGGAGTGCCGTTGATGTGAGGGTCATGAATAATTTACAAGGTTAATTTATTTACCCATAAAGACAAACATGTTAACACCCCATATGCTTCATCTTATTATCTGAAATTGCAAATCCAGTTGCCATTTCACCTAATTCTGCCTTTACTTACACATACAGTATTGTACATGCATCAGCAAAGTAGATTTACTTTGAACTAAACAAGATTTCTTTCCAAAAAGAATGGAAAACAATGCATCACTGAACACAATATCTCTTTATAAGGAAAGATTACTGTAAACAAAAACTCATTAATATGAAACTAGACCAAAACCAGCCCCAAAATGATTGAAAGTAGTTTAAAACTGCAAATATTTTAATCATCTCTCACCTCTAGATTAACTGCTCTACATCTCAAAAGTCATGTTTAGACAAAAACAAAACAATCAATGCAAGGAATTCAGATACATAATGACACATAATTATTCATGACCCTTGTATTTCCACCACAGGTGACTCAATATGATGAATGTGTAGAGGCATTCCCTGAAGTACCTCAAATAACATGCCTGAGTGGTCCACATCCTAAAGAATTAGGAAGAAGTGAACAGTCCATCAGCCAATGAAGACCTAAATAACCGCTGTGCTGATGTGAGTGAGGAGGAATGGTGGGAAAGAGTGACAGGAAGAGGAAAAGAGGTGAGGAAAAGGAGAGATGAAGCTGGTGGAGACAGATAGAGGCTTGGTCCCACCTACAATAGAGAGCATGAGAGAGCCCAGAATGTCCCGAAGTGTTGCCCCAGAAATGGGCGGAATCGGCCGCACCTTGCCCTGGAACCAAGGTAACCCACATGGACTATAACCACAGCCACAAATACACAGAAAACACTCACACAGCTCATTTTCATCTGTATCCAGCTGGTACAGTGGTGCTTAATACTAAAGATTTTTTAGAGGAGGTTAAATGGAATCTTGCATGAATCTTTATGCAGCTGTGAGTACCACTGTTTGAGGATCACCATATTGATTGTTCACTAAATCCAGACACAAGAGTGTTAGTCAGGAATGGTACTCAGCCCACTTTCCACATTTTAGCTTAATGGCTTTAGTAGGTGCCAGTGAAGAAGCGTTCAAACTTCAAGGCTGGACCCTCAGTAAGTGTATTAGTATCAACCCTGGTTTTACCATAATCAAAGCTTCACTTAGAGAGATCTCTGTCTCAAGCACATCCTAAAAACAAGAAAAGATTTTATTTTCAACAGCTTCATGTGCTCACTTTTGATATGCCATCTTCTGTACTCTAAAAAAAATTGCATCTCTTCTGTGGAAATAAATACAAGCAAATCTAATGCTTTACTACTCATTCACACCAGTGACACGTGAAAGACAAAATGGAGCCTTCTTAGAGCTTAGTTTTGAAGGCTCAAAATTATATCTTCTATTTGATTACTAAAATAAACCTCATTAGCATGATTATTTTTATGTGTCCTATTTTATTTTTACTATAAAATCAAATTAAAACAAATCAAACAGCCTTAATTTCTACCAATGTATGGTCTTGGAACTAATTGTCAATAATTGATTTCTACATTGCTCCAAAGGATAATTAAGGTATACCTACCGATGTTCTTATGAAGGCAAGTGTTTTTAGCTTCTGCAGGAGATGATGACTCTAGAGGAAAGATATATAAAAGGTGAAAATAACAACTTCATATCTGATAAGAAAATTATCTAATTAGTTTCAAAACACAAATGTGAAACAATACATAGCAATACTGTAGTAGTGTAGGGGAATTTAGGAGATGCACACCAGACTGGTAGCGTGTTTGATCTTTTGCACAATCCCATTGTGACCGAGGTACTGCAGGGAGAGCCAGAGAGGCAATGCTCGCAGTTTCGCTACCGGCTGGCTGGATGTCAAACCGGCTGCCAGTGACTGAGAGGAAAAAAAGGGGAAACGACACAAAAAAATATAATGCAGAAATAAAAAGATTCTCACTCAATATAATAAAATATTGGTTAGATTGAAGTTGACTGTGAGTATGACTCAGTAACAGTGAACTACTCATATGTCCCTACTAGTGCTGGGTCTTCATGTCTGTAGAGAGTCACAGCTGTTACAGCTGGCAGTCCAAGCCACTGACCAGGCGTCAGAGTCATACTGTCGCATCTGGTGGCTGCCTGGATGAAAATTATTCAGAAATGTAAATTACAACTGCACTACACATGACAAACATGACATAAAACAGCCAATAAAAGCAGGAGCACAAATACTTTCTTTCATGTTGAACACCCATAAGCTGTCATTGCTCACACTGAAAACTCATGATATCAATTACAACTGGTAAAATTTTACAATGGAGTTTTCATTTTCAACTATAATGACTAGATTCAAACCCACTATTACTGCAATTTAAGTGATTTAGAAATACTTATACTGTAGCTTCGTAAAACCAGTCATAAATAAATATTATTCACTATAACATAGGGATAATTCTTTTTTCATGATGTTGATTTTGTCAGATACTAGAAAAGTCAAGATTGTTCTAAAAACGAAAATTTCATGCTGCATAAGTGCAGCAGCCTTTATGCAGTGTATATTAGCCCCTCATTACCATAATTGTAGAGTTGATCTCAGCCAACACCAGGGTGGCCAGATTGACCCTAAAGAGGAAAAGCACAGACAATTTAGGGACACAGCTTTGACAGAAATGAATCCAGTTAGCAATTAGTCTGGCAAACCAATAATTAAAAATCAACTTAAACAGTAATGTTATTTTTTGTCCCCAATTTCTTTATTAAATGGACGACAATCATTTTCACGTGTTTTTTAAAGTTTTACCTGCAAATTTGGGGATATAAGGTTAAGTAGTTGAAATGATACCTGCAAGTGTCGTCTATACTACTGTATATCATAAGTATGATAACATTATAATAAACATGTTGACCCACCCCTCCACATGGAGCCACATGTTGTACTGTTCACACAGGTCCTTGAGACGGCCCAACTTGTCTGTATGTCCTGCCCCAGGGGTACCTGGAAAAAATATACAAAAGACTTGTTTTAGCTCAATAACAAGGATATTATGATCCAATCAATCGAGAACATTACAGATGACAGCAGTAATCAAATATCTGGAGCAAAACTTTACCTGCATTGGCGATCAACAATAAAGGAAGCTTCCCAGCTTCAATGTCCTCTTTGATAAGTTTGTCCAACAAGGCAACATCCTGACAATAACAACCTTAAATGAGTTGAAATTGTTCTGACACATCTGAATGTCTACTTTAAAAAGCTAATTTCCTACCATTTGGTGCTGGGATCCAAAGATGGTATTACAGGGGACTGTGCACAAACTGGACAGAGGCAGGCCAAGCTAAGAGCACAGAAAACAATGTTATAATAATTTTCTTTTCTGGTCTGAAAATGAACTTAAATCTTTACATTTTCATTCTCTACCTACCTGACTGCACAGATGTTGTCCCAGACCTGATCTGCCAGAGGCACTATGGTAGATGACCGGTTGTTTAGAGGTGAGTGAGGCATAACCTTCAGAGGCGTATTCTTCATACCGAGAATTGATCACCAGTCGGCACACTTTGACAAGACCATCCCTGTCGTCCTCATGAAAGGCGGCAGAGCTGTTTTCATATCTAACAGACAGTTTAGATCTCAGTCTAAAGACCTTGATGGGATGAACTGGATTCATTTCTGTCAAGCATCCTATTATTTTAATACATCTATATTAAAATTTCAATATCTAAATCAGCAGTGCTCAAATCATTTTAAATAGCAAACAAAAGAAGATACATTTCTGCACTTTTATGTATATATCAGAAATTTATGGAATCTTTTAATTTAATGAAATGTATAAAATATTCCTAACTTGCATATCAGTAGCACAACAGAAACTGAAAAAAATGTAGCCAGTTAAATTAATAATGTTCTACAAAGACCAAACATCAATTTAAATCTTCACTTTCTTTAGCAAGTTGTTTTCATTGACACTTCCAAATGTACATATAACTTTGTTTCTACAACGGGGGCCACTAAAATCCATTTGCTCGGGGCCGTTTTACGGGGTTGTACCTGAACAGCCTGCAAAGCCACAGTGTGGTGTCAGACTGGATACGAGTAGTCAGCTTCCGCAGTCGCTCTCGGTCCAACACAGAGATGTAGGCTGCCAAGCTGTGACCCAGCAGGGCCATGTGAGCCTGCTCACCCACATTTTGCATCCTGCTGGAAATATCAAGTAGTATTTCTGTCATACCACACACTGTCCAATCTTGTATTTTAACAATAGAAGTTTAAATGATACAAAGTTCAATCAGGTATTTTGTTGAAATAATTCCTCCATAATTCCTCATTCTGTTTTAAAATTAAGGGTAAATGAAATGTCTGCAGCACTACATCATGGCTTCTTATGTGAAGCCACATCATAATTCAAATCACTAAATGTGATTGTAAATAGTACTATTTATTTTAAACTACCATTGGCTGGTTTGGTCCTTTTCCTCGTCCTCCTTTTCATGGATCAGGTTGTGTACAAGATGCAGTATAGTAGCAACATCCTGACCGCTGCAATCGAGACAAAGAGTCAAATGCGTAGTGCCCATTCCCTTGGCACATTTCTGACAACTCAAAAGTCCTAAAACCATTGATAAATCTGTTAATTAACACCAAAACAACCAACACAGTGCATGTATCTTACTCTCCCTGCAGGGGTCCAGGGATGCTTCTGCTAAAGCTCCGCTTCTCTGTTTCATCTTCCAGGGCTCTATACACAAAATGTATAAACACGCTTTCAATTAATATATAGTGACATCATGTCTTATGTGCATGCCTGTTGTCTCAGATCTAGATAGATTTTCAGCATTTTCTCACAATAGGGTTCATCATGTGAGAACATGTTCATGTTGTAATTTTATTTCTAATTTATTCTATATTTATGTATATATGCTTATAATGCTTATAATATGTATATATTATATTATGTATATATTATATATATGCTTATAATATATGCTGTATATATGCTTATAACATTCTAATCTTATCTGTATTTATTTTTTTCTGTCTCTTTACTCTGCATACGCTGCTACTATAATTCAATTTCCCCACGGGGATGAATAAAGTTCATCTTAATCTTAATCTTAATCAGTAATTGGTTTGATTTATTTTTCACATATCTATTATGAGTCCGAGCTACACAAAATGCAAATTGTCAGGAGACATTAAACTTCTGCACTTCTGAAAACAGTGTCTTCTGCACTTTGTCAAAGCACTGCATAAATAATCATTTTCTGAATTGAAAGAATAAACACAATTTACCTGTCTCCATTTCCCAATATTCTCATGGCTTCGCTCAGATTCTTCCCAACTTGCATCAACGTAGAGTCCACCATCATTTATGCCGTGTGTGTGCTGAGGGGCATTTTACACACACACCCACACCCACACCCACACACACACCCACACCCACACCCACACACACACACACACACACCCACACACACACACTTACTTGAATGTATGGGTACCAAATATTTAACCAAAATCAGAGCAGCCAAATAAATACATTTTAAAACAAAAATTCTCTTCTGAACTGTATGTATATCTTTAGTATATCTTTGTTGACATTGAATTATGTTGACCAGGTTAATATTCAACATCACAAAGATTACCTCATTCTTCTATCATTACAGGTAATTTCACTCTATTCATAATTAATTTCACTCTGTGCAATCTATTCAGTGACACTGTAAAATTCTTATTAGTGTTTAACAGAGCCAAACCAGTTTGACTGCACTGACTTGAGACAAGTTGCATTTAGTAGCACACATAAAAACAGCCTCCAGCTAGAAGTAACAATACGGAGCAGACTGAATTACAGACTAAATCCTCCAGAATCAATATATTCTATTATTGTGACCATATCGCTGTTGTGAAGAGTGGGTGCTGCTGCAAATTGCTGGGTTCGGGACAGGCTTAAAGTTTACCTGAACAGATGTGAGACTTAGAAAGAACAAAGCTAATGTTTGCAGACTGTCCCTGTAACATTTGTTGACTCCTAATGTTTTTTTTTTACCTTGCATACATGGGTGAGTACATCCTGGTAGCAAAATTAACAAATACTTCCACATATAAAGTAAGTACCAAAAATATAACAAAAATAAATAGAAATAACAAAAATTGTTGGACCTTGACATCAATATACACTTGCTGGCAAACTTATAAGGCACATCTTATTAGTAAAAGGTTGGACCCCTTTTTGACTTCAGAACCACCTTAATTCCTTCTGGCATACTTCAAACAAAAGGTGTTGGTCCATATTGACAGTGACACACTGTATTTGCTGCAGATTTGTCAGCTGCACATCGCTGATGTGAATCTCCTGTTCTACCACATCCTAAAAAGCTCTATTGGATGGAGATCTGCTAAATGTGGAGACTGTTGGTGTGCAATGAATTCATTGTCATGTTCCAGAAACCTATTTGACATGTTAAAAGCTTTGTGACATGGTGACTTATCCTGCTGGAAGTAGCCATCAGAAGAACGGTGTTCATAAAGGGATGGACATGGTCTTCTGCTGGTGTAGCCCACATTTGTCAAGGTTTGACATGTGCATTCAGAGAGATCATGGACATAACTTGGTTTTAACTTCAAGTTGTCTTAACAACATCTACATGCCTAAATGCATTGACTTGCGGCCAGGTGATTGGCTGATTAGCTATTTGTTAACAAGCAATTGAACGGGTGGCCGGTAACTGGATATATTGTAGGCTGTGTGTGTGGAGCGTTTCCTATTGTCCCCTCAACGTGGAAGATGGGGAATCATCAAAGGGATCATAAATTAAGTTGCGGATCAGGATGTAGCTAGGGCGGATCCAGGACTTATTGGTCTTTAGTGAGGGAATGCGGAGGTGTGCCGACTGCCCTTTATGTCAGCAGAAATTGCAGAATCGGCTTCAGAAAACATCGCATGACACACGCGTGACAGGTGCACCGCTGACGGAGAAAAAGCGAAATCTGTCCGCTTCACCGGTTGTTCGAAGCGCTGCAATGTCACCACTTAGCGCAATGTCATACTTTTAAAACAATATTGGTTTCCTCATAGGTCCCACAGTCCGTGAGAAATGCCAAACCCATGCGATGTGCCTTCCTGTCACAGCGGCTAGCTTAACAAACTGACCCACGGCGAGAGACCGAGCTCGTCTTACCTTCACAGCACACCGCCGTCAGCTCGACCTGCTCTTGAAAGGGACGCAGCAGCACCGCCGTCCGTTCCGCTGACGTCCACTCTTAGCAAAACGCACTGACACTTTGAATTTGACACGTATTTAAAACACCGACTTCCTCTGACTGTACTAACGAAACCGGACAGTTTACTTCCTGGATTGGCGACGCGTGTTCCACGTTGGCAGCACCTACGTCACACCCACGAACTGACCAATCAAGCAGCAGTATAATTCATAATTAACCTAAATGACTGTTTTTAGGAAATATAATCGATACTTCGTGACATTGTCTATGCATTTTTGTTGTAAGAATGATGTATATATTACGCAAAAAAATTGTTGACTTGTTTCAGACACTTAAGACACTGAAACCTAATCGGTTAATCAATGTATGAAAGCCTATGAAAAACTATAACACGGCTTATTACAATTCTAAACAGCATTCCAAAGGATAAATCTCAACATTTGTTCCTCCAGACATTCCATACACATCTAGTATATTTCTATATAATTGTGTGGCAAAGTGCAGATACTTGAAATCCCTAAAATGCAACTATTCTGCACTAAATTGTTAAAAGAAATAAGATCATATCCCCAACGATCATTTTTGCAGCTATGGTCAGCTGATTCTGTGGGGGTGTTTTAAGAGACTTACAAAAACCCAGTTTTGTTCTTTAACCCTGGCAATGAGTGCAATGTTTTAGTGTGTATGCTTTCAATGTTTTCATATTTATTGTTTTTGTAACTTGTGTATATATATATAACTATATCTAATGATAAATCTCACCTACTGTCAACAGATGCAACAAAGGATAGGACATGATAGAAGAGTTAAATTTTATAACATAAAAAACAACAAAACTTTAATTTGGAGCACATTAAATATTATCCCCAGTTTAAATTAACAACAACAAAGTTCTACTAAATTAAAAGCCATTTTCACCTTTAACATGATGGTGATTCTGATACATACACATACCATATAAACAACATATAAGGGATTAAAGAAAGCCACACAATGTGCTTATAACATATTCATTTAAATTATAGTTCACATCATTGACCTTAGACCTAGACCTAAAAGCAAAACTGCTTGCATTTATGACGCTTACCATCACTGCTTAGCAGCATTATTCGAACGCAAAACCCTCTCAAATGAGGCCTCAACAATAACTACCGGTACATATGCATTTATTTAAAATTTCACATAAATCATCTTATAAGATATACAAGATACACCTGATGGCTGCATTACTTTGTGCTTGGGTCTAGTGAGCACAGGTTGGATTTATACGTTTGAGTACATATGTTCAGTCTGGCCTGTTGCCATGGCAAAGTGTACCTTACAACAGCAGTTGAATTTTGGTTGTACGACATTTCATTTTATTTGAGGATGGTGCAAAATGGACCTATATGTGACACTCACACGCAACAAGTAAGAGTCTGCTTTTATTTTATTGTCACATCAACGATTTATTTCTATCTCCGAGGCAGGTAA
Source organism: Takifugu rubripes (assembly GCF_901000725.2). Taxonomy (NCBI): domain Eukaryota; kingdom Metazoa; phylum Chordata; class Actinopteri; order Tetraodontiformes; family Tetraodontidae; genus Takifugu; species Takifugu rubripes. The sequence continues at coordinate 756,510 of NC_042289.1, forward strand.
AGTACGTTACACATTCAACACATAAAGCTTAAGTTTCAAAATTTGTGGCATTTGCTACCACTACAACAGTTGTATTTTTATGGAGAGAAAAAGGCTTCACTGTCCTCTTGCCTTAGATGTGTTTACAAAAAGCTTAGAAACATGCACTCATGCTGTATAAATATAATATTTCATTACCTCTGTAGGGCCATTGTAGAAACATTCACAGTTTAAAATTCACTTGCATGGGAGGAAGAAAATAAACCTTAATTAGGCATTCTTAAGCAGAATAGTGTGAGTGATATATGCAAACAATGAAAATAAACATATTCCATGTGTGTCAATCCTCCCTTAATATTCACATTATGCAACTCAGCAAGCAAACTGTACACATATTTCACTCATTCTATCCCATATCCTTTTAAACTTTTAAATATAAATGGGAAAAAGCCTATACACATACATCATAAAGTTTTCCTAAACATGCAAATGTTCTACATTCTGACATTTGCCGCAATATTTTTTTTTGGGTTAGAACTCCAGCCCAGTAAATGTAAACAACATGCTTACAAATTGGAAAAGAAGTTACAAGTCATAATCTGATTATTCAGCCTGCCTCAAATTTTAATGGCAGGTGGACGCAGCAGTAGCCATTGATACCTCATACTGGCTTTTCATTCACCTGCATTTCCTCCAGGTCATTTCTCCATTTTGATAAAATCTTTAACTATTACAGAAGCTGTGTTAGGGAGACAAATTTCCTTCTTAATGTTTGTTTCACTTGGTTGACATATGAATAATAAATGTTTGTTCAAGCAGATATTAAAATTCAAATTTTGGTCACAAATCTTAATCTGGAATTTTTTTAGTTTTGGTGCAATGACAAATTGCTTAGCAAGGTCTAGTTTTGAAGCATGATTTTAGAGATTGTAGAAGTAGTAATATGTCCCTGCTGGCACTGTGAGGTAACTGGCCACCATTGCAACTACTAAATCAAAACAAAATCAAGCCAACATGTTACAACTAAGATAAAAATTGCCCTGACTTTCATAGTTTGCACAGTACTAGGCTCTCGCTCTGCCAAACATACCTAATATGGGTGAAATTTTGTATAGTGTTCTAGCAGATTCCCTCGATTAATATAAGAGATTTCAGTTTATGAATGTGTGAAATAAAAGGAAATACATTTTAATTTATCAAAAATTGGCAAAGCTAATTCTATTTTACTCAGTAGAATAATAAACAACACTTTTATAACAACAGAGTAAACTATGTATGCTGTTAGAGTCTAATTTTAGGATTTTTTTTTTTTTTAGGTCAAACAAAGAATGAATGTGTGAAACAATCAGATGTTTCAGTTAGTCAGCCACCGGCAACAAGACAAAAGGATAAAAATGAACAAATTATATGATCACACATCAAATGAGGATATATTATTTGTACAGTATACATTGTATTTCTGTAACTTCCATACAATAGTAATGGACTGTAGACAGCAAGTTCAAACTGATTCTGCATTTGTTTTGTTCAGGCATTTAATTTTTCTGGAGGTTCTCATTTCTGGTGATACAGTGATGATGCCAACATGAACTCCTTCGAGGACAGCCAAGTACGGATACTGGCCAGAGAAGACCGCTGGTTCGAAAGGGGGGTCAAGGAAGCTATCCATGTTAAATTGGAGAAACCATCCTTAAACAGGGGTGGTGGCCTGAGGCACTTCCTATCACCCACATACAATGCAGTCCTCCACTCCTTCCAACAGCAAAACAAACATTCACACCATTCCAAGAGACCCAGTGACTCATCACCATGTGACCCAGCAGACAAAGGGGAGACATCTCAACAGAAACTAGGTCAACGACCCGACCAACGACCCTGCTAACGACTCTCAGGTGACCACCCAGATCATTAGCATGCAAATGGTCCAGGGGCTATATATTCTCAAGCTCTCTCCCCAGCGATTTCAGAACTGAAGAAGCCTTCTGGATAGAAGGCGAAACGTCTTCAAGAGAAGAAACCCAGTCCAGTTGACAGAGAAAACTACCTTGGATACAATGACCTGGATGACTGAGAATTTACACAGACAACATGAACTAAATTCTTGACTTTTAACTAACTGCAGTTATATAGTGACAGGGTGTTGGAGTTGATCAGAGATAAAAGATATTGGTACATAATAAGTCAACTACATTTGCAGTTAACCTTTTCTCATTCTCTTCAAATCAAAAATGTGATCTAGCTCTTAATGTAATCTTGTTAAAAGAAAGTGCACTGTTGTCTGAGGAGATACTCTCCAACTCAGCATAATAAAGTCTTTGCCTTCTAGGTACTTTGTGTTTTATATCTCAGCTTAGTATCCAACCCCGAGGATTTTCTTCATATGCTCATACACCACGTAGGAGATGCTGACAGCTGGGATGACTTTTAAAAAGTTGGGGGTAATGCCACGGTAAAGGCCTGGCAGACCTTCTTGAGATATGATGTATTTGAACTGGCCCATCATGCTCAGCTTGGGTTTCCCTTCTGTGGTAGCTACAAGAAAAGGGAGGGTAAATGTCACTGAAGCTCCAGATGTGTTGAGTTTTTATGATTTTTGGAATCTGTAGACTAAACCCAACCTTGTGCCTGCATGCGTGTTCTTATTAGAGCGAGTGGATAGGATGCCAGCTGGCCGCAGGTACTGGAGACGGTGCCACAGCCCAGCAGGACCAAAACGCCTGGGTCTGCAGAATCTACACAGTATGTCTGGAGCCAGGCATTCTTCAGAGTCTTAAAACATGTTCACAACCACATCGACACACAGGAGAATATCAATTACACCTTAAAAACACCATCAAAACCCACCATCTAGGTAAGGGTTTTAAACAAATTACTGACTTCCTTTTTATCTGCAATCTGTACGTTTGACTAATAATCTCTTATTTAAATACAATTTATCCCAACTGGTGAATTTGAGTTAGGTGTATGTGACTCTGATCCCTGAGGTGCAAGGTGTATTTATAAGTCACTTGTATTTAACCTTTCAACCTTGTTATTCAGTTGTTATTGAGGTGTGGTCTGATGTACATTAACTATCTAAAGGCTTTCATGGTACCCATGCATAATATTGAGAGCAACAGATTGTAAAGACACTCATACATAGACACACCTCATACACAGCTAGGTCAATGCCAGCGTAGGGAATAATTCCCAGTGTATTTGGCAGGTAGCCCCTGTAGAAAGCTCGAACTCCTTCCGTCTTCAGGATCTGTTTGGCACAATCTGCCATACCTGAGTATTGTCCAGTCTTCCTTAAGGTCAGTCTGGTCTTCAGCACCTGTACAAAACAGGGGGGAGAATATAGTGGAATTAAAAGTTTAGAATGAAAGAAATGGAGGGGTTCTGACCAGTGATTGCTCATTGTAATCTGTCCCAGGACTGGCACCACCATAGCACTACATATATTTTAGTTTATTTTGTTTCTTGCAGGTAACTCCTCCATTGAAAGAGCTGTTCTATTGGTGCCTTCAAGGAATGGAAAAAGGCATTTGGGTTTATCTGTTGCAAACTCAGCAAAAAATAAATAAAGAATCCCACTATGTTAAGAGAGAAAGTCCACTCTATAAAATTTTATACCTAGTGAAAATGTATTTATTGTGTGTCCTGGTTGTACAGTATAACAGAAACAGGGCACCATCACAGGTAACGTAACTTGACAATGAGAAATACAAATGATCAGCTATAGAGAAAATTAATATATATATCAACATAGTTCAACTTAACCCAGAAATAAACTAAGATATAATGTAGTGATTCATTTAACTCATGAAAGCTTTTGTATCTTGACAATTATAATTTAAAAAAAACAAAAAACCCAAAATAGTTTATAGAAAAAAAATCAAAACAGAGTTTATCACTACAGAGAAAAGCTCACAGCCTTGTTGAAGTGTTGCTATAATCAATGAGAGGATTGTTTCTGTCTGTAGAGCTCTGCTTTTCTCTTTATCTGACTGCACAAAGTGACTGCTGATGGCAGGTGCCCAACTTTAACCAGCAGCAATACATCCCTACATGGACATGAACTAGGATGTGTCTACTGGAGGGTATTATGTGTAGTCATAGAAACCCATATTTGATTTTGTGCACCCATTTTCAATCAGACTAAACCAAAATAATTAACAGAGGCTGTCGGTGTTAATGCAATGACATTATTTTAACTTGCTTTAAGACATCTCATGGCTGAAAACCTGACACTTTGCATGTCTTAAATTGGAAAAACATATCTACTTTCTCAACAGATACCTTGTTGGATGAGCATATCTTTTTAGAATTTCATGCTCTTTAAATCTAAGGTTTGTGAATGAAATGTATACTGCAAAGGGCATTTAAAAAAAACATACCACTTGTTTATATCGGGTCATGGTTAGACTCAGTCTGACACTAGCCTCATTATTAATTATTTACCAGTGAGCATTTTATTTATGGACCAGTGCAACCACTTAAAGAAATTAAGGTAAAATTGTAAGACAAAATAGGACTAAGCTGACAGACCATTTCAAAAAAGCAAATGTGTAGTAACAGAAACTTAGATAAAATATGAGCAATGGCAGACATTCATGCATTCACATCATTTTATGATCATGTTGTTTTATCTGTAAATGTGGTTCCTCAGTGAGTTGTTCCCTGTTGATAGGTTTAAATCAGTCTAAACCTACATATTCTTATTGTTAAAATGCGATTAGTGACCTTTATCAAAATGTCCTAATCGTCATAACTGCTAGCATATTATCTTTTTTTAATTAATGCAACTTTTGGTCCAGCTTATCTTTTAAAAGTCAATTGGAATAAACTTAAACAGCCTTAAGCGTTCTGAACCCACATGTCCAACACTGTCTGGAGAAAGCTGGGCGCTATTTGATGTATATATATATATAGAAGCAGCCACTGACCTCCATTGGGTAGATAATGGTCTGGGCAGTAGCTCCAGCCAGAGAGCCAGCAATGAACCTCTCTTGTACTCTTAATGAGCCCCCTTCTCTACTGCCTCGAATCAGCCACTTGATCTGGATTTACATATTAAAAAACGTAATGTTAAAAACTGTTATTTATTTACTTGTTATTAATGATTAGCATTTTCTGACCTGTTCATAGGCCATAAATTTAATGGCAGATTCAGGGGCAATTTTAAGAACGTTGATACCGTTTCCCCTCCACAGTGAGGTGAGTCCTCCCTCTCGAACCATCCCTCTCAATCCAGACCACAGATTAATTCCACGAGCTGTAGAACCGTGTACCTGAAAACACGATTAGTTGCATATCATTATAACTTTTGCAATATTTTTGAAATGTTACCTAAACACTAGTGTGCATGACCAAGTGATACTTCTTATGTTACTAAGTTTGGGTATTAATGGTGACTGTTGGATTCTTGTCACAAAAGCTTAGCAAAAATAACACTCCAATACTGCCATTTTATGCTTTTTACACAGTAAAAGTCAGTCTTCCTTTAGCTATGATTGCTGCAACCATCCACCTGAAACTAACCTCCATGTGCCTATTTCAATGTGTAAGGAAACATCAGTATGGCCTTTCCACACTACAAAATGCAGAAAAATCAGAAAATTGCATAATTATACTTGCACTGATACTTTTTTGGGGATGAATTCAGATATTCAAGCGGATTAATTTTACTTTTACAGTTATGGTCATTTTACAACTCTGGAATTCTAAATGTTAATCTTAACAAATCATTTACATTGGTACAGATGTCTTTCAGAACTTTCAGAAAAAAATCATTTAAAGTTTTATTGCCATTTTTACACAATGGTAGACAATGATGTGATCTGGTGCTAGTAATATTTTTAAGATTATTCTATATATTTGATACAGGACATCGTTCTGGAGAATAAAGCCTTTTTTAAATTAGGGACTTACAATATCTACTATAACGTATAGTTTACAAGGATATTTGCCTCCTTCATCAGTCATGCATCAGTATTCTGACCCACTTGTAGAAAGACTTTCAATCTGTCCAGAGGAGCAGTTCCTGTCCGGGATACAGCTCCAGCCACTGCACCAGCAACCAGTTGCCTCCACACCAGACCAGACCGCCGCTCCTGCTCTGAGAACTCATCTGGTACTGTCAAATGTTCCCCGATATCAAACATCTGTAATAACACAACAACTAAAACCCATCACCAAATTCACAATTGATTTTATGTATAGAAACAATAGCAATTATCCCTTTTTTGTATTTACTTTGGTTATCTGCCCATTCCTAATGTAGAAAAGTGACTCACATGAGAGTGTTTCCAGTACAGAACAATCTCCTCCATGTTGCGGAAAGTGTTTAACAGGAAATGATCACGCCATTCAGTCCAGCTGATGGTCATGGTGCCATCCCTGTCCATACTGGGAATGAGAGTTAAAGCATGAAAAAGCATGTTTACAGAATGGACGCTTTCTGCCCAATTTATTTTAGAAATGCAGACATAGGGACATTACTCGACAAGCTGAAATTTGTCTTTCTGGTTTTCATTAGCATCTACCCACTGTTATGAGAAATGCAAATGCATGTTTTCTATTCAGCTCAGTGCATTCCTTGTAAGCTATTACATTTACATAGTATTACTTGGACTTCGGCATACTGTATATTTCCATGAAGTCTTTGTAATTTGAGGTTTTAGAATTTTTAAAAATAATACTTTAGTACTATGCTTTATTTAGGATTGTGTTTGGCCAACTAACATGCGTTTATGTCGCTGGAAATCCCTGTTACATCTATTTAGACATTTTTTTCCACCAAAGTGCCCAGACAAATATATAGCCAACCGTACATAATGACATTTGCACCAATTTAGAGACACTAGTTCATCTATCTCCCAAACACATGCCTTTGGACTGTGGGACACATACAAACTCCATAGTGGAACCCTCAAATAAAGAGGGATCTGCTTCCACACACATTGTACCTTTTCAGAATTCTGGAGGCCTGCTCCAGGGTGACTGCCACTCCGAGTTTGTGAAATAAGTGTTGGATCTCTCCAACATCAATTCGGCCTACAATATAGAGTTTATGTTAAAAGTAGTGACAGCACGTAGCTTTCATTTACTCTGTTTATATGTTGGTGCCTCGAGTGCCCACACCATCTTTGTTGCGGTCCACACTGTGGAACATGAACCACAGCCTCTTCTCATGTGCCTGCAGGTACTGTGAGAACTCCTGGAAGTCCAGTAAACCATCTTGATTGATGTCACTCTCCAAGACTATCTATTAGGGCAGAAGAGGATTGTTAATTCCATAGAGAGTGTGACAGTGTGGACAATGGCAATGGATGTGTTAGAGATGGACATGGAGACACAGACAAAGGTGTGTTTGGTACAGAGGAGGCAGTGCAGGGGTGTGCCGATGGTGCAACAAACACAGAAGTGAAGAGGACAGAATGTAAGGCACTGTGCTCCCTGGAAACATCAAGAAGTGAACTAGATCTTACCTGGCTGTAAATACAATCTCTCCTCTCTTCATGAAGACAGAGAGATAAAGAGAGAGAAAGAATACAAGACTAGTCTCTGAGCACAAACACTGGGATACTGTAAAACTACAGTAATGCACTAACACACAAATTTTTTAAATCTCCTGTAAACTTCTGGCCCTTATTGGCTCTTATTTTGTAGCGGTCTTTTTAATTAAACCATATAAGTGGACAAAATGAAAACTGAAGTGAAATGTGATGAACTGAAAAACACGAAAAGCCAAAACTGTAATTAATTTAAAAAAGGTCTATAATAAATCATTATAATTGAGAAATGCCATTTTAAATCAACATTTGTTAAATTCCTAGTTGAATGTAAAAATAGAGACAGTAAAAGACAAAAAGAAAAACAAACAGAAATAAATATAGTTGGTAAAGTATAGAGACAAAAAATATCCCCTCAAAACCAAGGGAACAGGTTATTAACAATTATTTAACTAATGTGATTAGTTAAATTAAATAAACATTAATTTTAATCAATGATACTATCATGCATAACTGCTAAGTGATCATTACCCCCCCACTCTCTACTCTAATGGAATGCAAGTAGATTTACCAGTAAAAGTCCTTTGGAGGAAAAAGTGTTTTTAAAATCTATTCCAGCCGATGTGTCACTTAATGAACTTGGAGATAACTACTTTACAGTGTTAACAATGTAGCATAACAGTGCATTTTTAACAAGGACACTAATGAAATGCTTATTTTAACAACTCTGCTCATTACTACTTTAATTTAATGAGTGAATGTTGTAAATCTTAGTTCAAAGCTGTATGAAAAGGTCCTGCTTGACTTTATTCAAGTACTTAGATAGGTTTTGTGGGAACGCTTACTTGTTAGGCAAAAGCACCTCTGAATCCATCAAATGTCAGTCTCAAGTGTGTTTTCTCACAATTGAAGATTTTTAGATTTTTAGACTTTGGAGACTCTCAGAATAGATTTATTCTTTTTGTCCATGAGAATTTGTGGCATATGTCAACACAGGTCTGAGATTTCTGGGGAACTCTCTTCAGTACCTTTTAGAATATTTGTCTAAAATTGAAAGACATTCTGCATCTAAAAACGCATGGAATCAGAACATTATTGAAGTTGCTGGCACGAGATAAGTGTCTTACTGTTGGTATTAAAATCATGATTGTCAACTTATTAGTGTTGTCATAATTAGCATTATAGCTGAGGGCAGGAGAGCATGGAGGGGGCATGTTGATGTAAAAAAGCCAAAAAAAAAGGAAAACAAGAACAAGGGGGTCCCTTCTTTGAGGATGGATTCTTTGTTTCACTGAAGCAACAAGTCTGTCCTAGTATATGTATGATATATTGATCTACTTTTTGTCATTTATCTTTCTATTTCCTCATTTAGGAATGGAGGAAATTTGAATTTATCGGCCAGATCTTTAATTTGTGATTTACAAGGATTTAGCCCAGAATATGTTTGTTTATTAATCATTTGGCAACATTCAAAATATAATTTCTTGTTTAAATGAAATACAAATAGGCTATAGCTAGCCACTCTTTTTAGACAAGACTGTTATCTGCTCTGTGTGATGAATAACTAATTTAAAAGCTTTTGTCCCAATGGGGTAAATCCCACTGTCTGTGGCCACTTACAATTTTAATGGCCCGAGAAACTGGACATGTTTACAGCAGCTTCAGTTTCATTGCACTTAGCAAATTAGATTTAAAAACTAGTTAGATAGAAAGACTACCGCACAGCCTGATGAAAGCAGAAGCTGACAAATCCATAATGATATCTTTGAATCTAAATCTATGTAGGAGTCATGTTTGATCACATGGTTACTATTACTTAGATATACCATCAAGAGCTATGTAATAATACATACCGTACTGTAGATCAAAGCAAAGTTGGAGCCAGACTTACAAACACGTCATTATTCAATTTGTTAAGACCAACAACATAGTTAGACTGCAGACATAGACAACTGGTATGTTTTATTGTAGTAGGTCTATTTATCCTGTGTAGTGTAGTAATGATCAGAGTCACACCTCAGCAACACCAGAAAAGTCTAGTACACCATATGACTGACATTTGGAAGACTATTTTCAAAAGTATCATCGCCACTGAATCCTTATAGAGTCAAATATCTTTGGGAAAAGTATGGAAAACAGCTTTTAAAAGCAGTATTTTGCAGGTTAAAATCAATCTATATGATTATCCTTAAGTTGTCTAGAAAATGTGCATACATTTATAACTGCAAAAAAAAACAACAAAACAACAACAAAAACTCCCCACAAATGTACGATTAAACAGTAATGATAGTTGACTCTCAGAAAACGTTCATGAAGACGTACAGATAATTGTTTCTGACAAAAAAATGCTATTAATTATTAATAATACTATGGTTTTTGGGCCAACTTTTACAATTCATAACTTACCATCCCAAGACTATCAATGGTAGTTAAATAGTTCATGTCTTAAAAACTACCTGCAATAAATAATCAACAGTACCCTCATTTGTACACTGGATATTCAAACCAGATGACATTTCACTGCATCATGCATGCTGTAAACATCTAATTTTGCTGATTTGTCTGGTCCAAAAAAAGTAAATTTTTGAATTTCTGCAATTCTGTAAGTTGTTAATATAAAGCATCATGCATCTCTATGTGGCTGTGCATTGAGTTATTTCATAGACCCCTTCCCTCTCATAGTACTTTTTACTTGTAAGCATTTTGGACTTTATATTATTAGAGGGACTATCCAAACAACTGGGAATGGAAAAGACCAGCCTCGGGTTAGATCTATTTGCTTAAATCAGTTTGAAATTCTATCTAATGATAAAGAATACAGGATTTTAAGACATCCTACATCTTACACAATATTATACAAATAAAAATAATTTCCTAGTTTGGTCTTTGACTGTCATCTTCAGCAGCACTATCTATTAACAAAGTCATCACAAGACCTCACAAGTCAATATCCAAATAGAAAGTGTGACTGGCATAAGTGGGAGCAGGTTAGTTTTGAATCTCTCTGAATCATTCTAAATTTATTGGATCCCCAGAAAAAGATTTACTCAAAAGCACACCTGCCCACGGGCGTAGAGAATGTGCCCCTTGACTATGGGCCAACGCCATAGTGCAAGGGTTCGAATTTGCTGCATTATCATGTTTCCTGTTAAATCAAATAGAGGCAAAAATCCCAATTCCTAATTAAGATTTAAAACTTAAAAAATATATACTCTTCAGCCTAAAGACCAGCTTGTGGAAGTTTTGGTTTGGCTGTTAATATGTGCACTTGCATTACTCTGCCTCACCTCCTCTGCCCCTCCTTGGTGTAAACCGCGAGCTGCCAGGGCGGTTCTCAGTTCACTGATGTCGACCTTCCCATCTTTATTTAGGTCCAGCTGCCTGAATAGCTCCGCATATCTCAGCTCATGGTCCGTGTCGGCAATCGCAACGGTGTCGTCTGAACCTCCGCAGGGAGTTGGGGCGGAAAACCGCACCTTGTCTTCTCCCATGTGAAAGTGAAACCAGTTTGTTTGTCGTTAATGTCACATTTGAACATAACACGATGAGATGCTCTCCTCTTCAAGATCTGCACGTTTATACGTGCAGAACGTGACTGCGCTATTAGAACGCTCCTTCTCCCGAAGGATGGATCTATGTGGCTTAACGCACCGTGCGCGGATTATTCCCGTGTCAGATACGCTCTAGCCTTATTTACACGCACACCTGCGAACTCATTCAGATAAATTGAAGGTAACGTCTTGAGAAGCTCGTGAGCGCTGCCAGTTTTTACCGCAGTCTCTCAGGTCGCTGCGTAGACGTTGGTGCGAAGCTCCGACAGACCGTCGCCGGCGTCCATCTCCGTATTAGGTTTAAATAAAAGAAAATGCTGCTCCAACCACCCCTTCAAGACAATCTATTCATATTAATCCACGCACGTTCTGCGGGACGACGCGCGACTCTGCTGCATCATAACGCGTCACGGACAGGATATTTTCTCACCCCCCCCCCCTTTTTTTTTTACGTGCGCGTACTCAAAGCAGCACGCTGGTTCTGCTCCCGCGGAGGGGCGGTGAAGAGACAGGACGACCCACAGGTCTAACCGGGCACCACTCAAATCCCACATGAGTTTACTTACAATTTATTTAAGTACAGTACGTAAAATGTTTATTGCTAATGTAGTCAGTCAGTAGCTTTAGCCATTTCTGTATTATGGAGCATCAGGGTTTAAGTTTACTCCACTAATACCTGCCAATGTATTAAACAAATCACATTTTTGCAAAGTGTAACTATTTTATTCATACATTTGGCAACCAAATATTATGATTTAATCCACATAAGATATGATTTAGGTTTGCGGTAATAGAAAAATATTCCGTGAGGAAAATTAACACTGGATATCTGGGATATCTATTAATAGTAATATATAATGGGGATTGGGATCCGCGAGATGCAGAGGATAGTAAAGCGCCTGCTCAGCATTTCACGGATAGGACACGGAGAGCAAGTCGAGGGGAGGGGAGAGACAGAGACAGAGACAGAGACAGTCTCACAGTTTTACGCGGGGCTTTGTGAAACTGTAGAAAAGTGTCTCCATATTTACAGGTAAAATTGACATACATGATCCATTGGCAACATAAAAAACGATCTCCCATTGACAAGGCATGCTTAGTGCATGTCACCAACACACTGATTGAGATTTTTCCTCCATAAAAGTTTTCGAATTTATTCATTTGCCCCTTGCTGTGTCCAGTTCTGGACTTGGAGGTTAGGGGATGGAACTGGCATCAGGAGAATTTACTGTAGATTTATCTGTTGTGGGCAGATTTTCTATCTAAACACAAAGGGTGATGGAAGGTTTTTAAATAAGATGGATTTTTTTGTTTCAACTAATAATCACTTTAATCTTGACCATATTTCAAAGAATATTTTGCACCACCTATTATTGTTATTATTATTGTTACTATTATTATTGTTACTATTATTATTATTGTTATTGTTATTATTATTATTATTATTATTATTATTATTATTATTATTATTATTATTATTATTACCTTCACGAATGGGGTTATGTGACAGCTGGCATTTGTTTGTTTATCTTACTGTTAGCAAAATATCTCAAGTCTTATGAACACATTTTAATGAAATTTTCAGGAAATGTGTGAACTCGGACATGGAGCTTGGCACTGCACGTGGGGGAAATCAAGTTTTTTTACCTGGTTGATGCTGAAATCCTTGGTAAAGTTGTTTCTCTGAAACCCCCAACCTGCATTTTGGATCTCATTCCCACCTCCATTTGAAAGCAGTTTATGGCACAGCTTCCCCACTGCTTTTAAAGCTATGCTGGTTAAGTCCCTTTCTAAAGAGGAATGGTTTAGATAATTGGTATCAAAATTTGGCCCGCTGGAGAGCAGAAAGGATATGGATTGCCAAACTAGGAACAACAATAACAACTGGCCTCAATGATCACTGCTAGAACTACCCTCCCTTAGGTGGACATCTCTGATAATTTAAAATTTCTTAAAAATCTTAATTTGTCCACACACACACACACACACACACACACACACACACACACACACACACACACACACACACACACACACACACACACACACACACACACATAAAATCTCTTCCTTGCCCCTTCTGGGTGGTGCCTCCTTCCTTCGGACTCGGGTCCTCTATCAGAGGCCTGGGAGTCTGGGGGTTCTGCGCAGGATCCTAGCTGTTCCTAGTACTGCACCCTTCTAGACAGAGATCTCTGATGTGGTCCCCGGTATCTGTTGGAGCATCTACTCAGCTTGGGGGTCACTGCCCCTCGTGTCCCAATCACTACTGGGACCACTGTTGCCTTCATGCCCCACATTCTCTCACATTCTACTCTTTCAGCCCTTGGTACTTCTCCAGCTTTTCATGTTCCTTCTTCCTGATGTTGCTATCACTTGGGATTGCTACATCTATCACCACCACTGTCTTCTGGTGTTTATCCACCACCACTATGTCAGGCTGGTTGGCCAGCACCATCTTGTCAGTCTGGATCTGGAAGTCCCACAGGATCTTGGCCTGCTTGTTCTCCAGCACTTTTGGGGGTGTCTCCCACCTGGACCCTGGGACCTCCATATTCAATGCATGTTCCTGTACACTATACCAGCCACCTGGTTATGCCGCTCCTTGTATGCCTTGCCTGCCAACATCTTGCACCCTGCTGTGATGTGCTGGACTGTCTCAGGGGCATCTCCACACAGCCTACATCTGTGGTCTTGTCTACTATGGTAGACCCTGGCCTCTATTGCTCTGGTGTTCAGGACCTGTTCTTGTGCGGCCATGAGTAGTGCCTCTGTGCTGTCTTTCAGTCCGGCCTTTTCCAGCCACTAGTAGGTTTTCTCGATATCAGCCACTTCCTTAATTTTTTCGGTGGTACATACCACCATATTGCCTGAGGCATTCACTCAGCAGTTGGTCAGTGGTGGCCATCTTCTTGATGTACTCTCGGAGGCTTGTTGTTTCCTCCTGGACAGTAGTAGTCCTTGGCCCCCTTCCTTTTGCTTCTTTAAAAAAAAAATCTTCATGTATGGGGTTTATGTCATCTTTATGTATAGGGTCTCTAACTGATAAAAAAAAATTTTGAATAAGATTTTAAAAAAAGAATTCTGTGTACCCTGCAGGAAACCCCCATCTGGCCAGGTGACCAATGCCTGAAGTCGCACTGTTTTGGGGAGAATTGGAGAACAACAGCCTACCAAGAGGGAGAGAAAAAAGCAAATATGGGGAGAACATGCAAACTCATGCAAAGAAAGGCTTGAGGTGAGGTATTAATCCTTTTTTGCTGGGAGAGAACAATGTTTGGCAAGAAAAAATAAGTTGGCGGTTTTCAAGAGTGCAAAATATTCCCTGGTTTATGCTAGAGAGGAGAGTATTATTATTCTATTCTCTAAAAGAGTCTATGGCATGGCAGCTCGATGTGATTGGTCAGTGTGGCAGTGAGGAACGATAGGGAGTGATCACTATCCAGTATGGTGCAAGATAAGTATTGCCTCTGCAAACAGGACAGCGTATTGGAGGCAAATGGATCATTAATAAAGCAAATTGTGAGACATTTATGGAGGACAGTGATAGGCAGTTAAGTCAAATCTGTGAAGAACTGAGTGTAGAGATGCTTGAATATAAAATAAAAGGCATTTAGACATGTTAAAAAACGCACAATTTCCAACATTTGATTCAGTTCAAGAAGGCCGAGGCAGCACTGAGAAGACACGCAAAAAGTAACTTCTGGAGATAATACTGTGACTTGATAGGGGAGGTATGGGGGATGATCAAAAAGATGGCTGGAGATAGGAGAGGCTGGAGCTATCCTGATTTAGTGGAGCGTGGTATCACAGCAGTGACAGACAAAGAAAAAGCAGAGTTTATGGCAAATATCTTAGTTAAAGTTCATCGATCTGATAATTTATCAGAGGAGGGAAAGAGGTGCAGAGACATAACTAAAGTAGAATATAGAGAAGTGTAGGGAATTTAATTTAGGTGGGGGATGAAAATGCCCCTTTTACTATACAGCAGATGAGCTTCAGATAGCATTTGATAAGACCAGGAAAACTCCACCAGCGAAAGACGAAATCAGTTCATTAATCAAAAATTTATGCGAAAGAGGTCTTGTTAAGCTGATAAGTTTATATGTGTGGAAGGAAGGTAAAATGCCAAGGAGAAGCCTCTTTTTTCAATACAAAGAAGGGTCAACTTACCGAGGAGAAGGAGAAATAACAGGAAGATATAATGATGGATAAGTGATATAGAGGACCAGCAGGTGGCAGTAATGTAACAATATGGATGCCAACTGACCTTAAAACCAAAAGAAGAAGAAGACAAACAGCCGAAGAAGAAGACAAACAGCGACGGTCCTATCCGTAGAGTTGAGAGCTCGGCTGCTGGCCGGCACATCGTACATGAAATATCCAATGATAATTTTCTCTATCGACACTGGTGTGGATTCTTAAGATGCCTTTGCCAGTACAGGTGTTTAACTTCCAGGTGAGTGTTAACTAGGGCAGTTGTGTAATTTGCCAACAAAAGTTAACTGGAATGCTACTATTGAGCATCATTGATGTAACCTTAACGTTAGCTAACTGCAGCTATCTTAGCTTAGCAAGTATTTCATCACCAAAACAGCGCAATACCACAACATTTGCACTTTATGTGAGGATGTATTTGGCGAAAAGAAATTTTAGCAAGCATTTTAGGCAAGTTTTAAAGTAAAGCTTAGGTTTGAACAATATTTCCTTAAGCAGGTCGTTTGTTTTGTTATTTTAGGATAACGTTACAGCGTTTCACATTATAAAGTAGATCTTTTTGACAGTGCTAAACGAAAGAATGCGGTAAAATGGTAATTTTATTGCCAAGTAAAAGTAATAATTCCTCCGTAGATTGATTAAAGGACATCCACGAGCAAAAATAACGTATAGTTTGAAATCGTGTGAATATGTAGTTGTTATGAATTTGTAAACCCAAAGCTAGCAGCTGACTCGAGGCCTCTTGTGGCTAACAACACTAACTTCGCAGCCATACACTGGTGGTAACGCAACATGCGATAGGCTACTTGATTTCATTCTGTCTCTGTTTTGTGTGAGTTAACTGAGTCACCTAATATTAAATATAAGCTCTTTTCTCCCATAAAAGCGAAAGTCAATTTTGCTCCGCTAAAAGTTGGTATTGCTAATGCAATTTCCTGTGATTAGCATTTATCACATCGACTCTTCATAGTAGAGTGCTCTCATGTCTAAAAAAGGACTTTGGAATGCAAAAACAGGCTACCGGCTTACAAAATTTGAATTAAAAGCCCTCCTGAGTCACCATTTGTATTTAATGAAAGCTATGGAAAAACGATCCTTGCCTAGCATTGTAGTGCAGCGTTTGCAGTACCCGACTCCATGCACGACTTTTGGGTCTGTTGTACCAATAAGCATTATGATTTATCGTCAAGCATTCGGGTTTCTTTGTCTATTGAAACTCTATAGTGCTAAAGTTATATTACAGCATTTCCACAAACAATATAAACTGTTGGACTGCTCCTAATTAATAGTAAACTGTCTGTTATGTCCAAAGGTGTAACTTAGATCTTCTGCTCAAAGCCTTCATTTTCAAACAAAGATAATTATATTTAATAATCTAAGAATTATCACATGTCCTTGATAACCAATATGTTGAAAAAGTTCTCCATAAACACAGGTTAAGCTGTATTATTGATCAGGTTTTTGGCCTAGTATAGTTTTACAAATAGGTAATTACTGTCTAAAGCAAGTGAGCCTTTGGCTTTTTAGCCTCAGCGTGTTCTCTGCCTTGGTCGTCATTATTCATCAAATTCTCTAGTGGGCTACACGCATGTATGGATGCATGTATGTTATGGGGATATGGAAGCCATTACTGTAGCTATACTGTACTACCCTTGGGGCTTCCGGTCATGGATTGCATTTATAAATGAACATTTCCACATAGCTAGAATTCGTTTTCAATTACATCGATTACTTTTTTCTGGCTGTGACATGTGTGCAACACTCAATACAATTGTTCCTCATTATGAAACTCCTGTAATTTACAGTATTTTTTAAAAAAAGTACTGTGTCTCTGGTATGGTTCATGATTTAGACTAACGCATGTTTGTTTCGCTCAGGGGTCCGTGGAGCCTATGCAGATTGACGCAGACCCACAGGAGGACCAACAGAATGCTTCAGAATCCAATTACATTGTGGAGAATCCAACACTGGTATTGACAGGACAGATTTTAATGAATGCAAAGTTAATCATTTACTGCGCAGGAAGGTAGACAACTCATCCCAAGGATGAAGTCAAAGAATCTTAGACACAGTTAATATTTAAATCCTCATATGAGTAGTAATGATTGATCAACAGAAATGTCTAAAGACCCAATGCCAAAATAAATGTTGCCCTGACACGTTATATAATGCTGTATAGTGTATTTATTATTCAATGAAATTTTTGCAGAAACAAAACGGCTGCAAATTGCATTTGCAATCCATTAATGTTAATTCTATTGCTATTAATATAATCAAAATATTTATATTATCCAAAATCGACTTCATTTGATCTGTGCAGGACTTGGAACAATATGCAACCAGTTATAGCGGATTAATGCGAATCGAGAGGCTTCAGTTCATTGCTGAGCATTGCCCTCAGCTCCGGGTGGAAGCTCTAAAGATGGCCCTCACCTTTGTCCAGAGAACATTCAATGTGGACACTTATGAGGAAATCCACCGTAAACTCACTGAGGCTACACGGTGAGTAGATGATCTGCTCTTTGTCTTCATTGTATGAATGAAAAATCAAGGTGAAGATTTTGATGTCTGTTAAGCAGGTGAGTATTAAATTGTTAAATTGAGCTATATGCCTATACCTCGGAATGAGGTAAATGATAGTCATACTGGCCCGGACGTCGCCCGGGACAAACCAGGGCTCCCAGATGTCAAATTGGCTACTGGAACAAGGCATTTGTGGAGCAGGGCAGCGAACCTGGTACTGATGGAGTGTTACTATGGGAGTAACCATAAAGGAGAAAGTATTCAGAGGATGTGGAAGAAATGGGTGCTTCGAAACCCCAGATCCTCACTGACTAAGAAGCAGCTCTTAGCTCATTGTTCAAATATCTGCAATAAGAAGCTGCTATCACAGCTAGAGATTGATGAGGCACAGTGTTGTGCCTCACCCACGGTACAAATATGCCACGGCAAGGAGGAGCCTGGACGCCAGGTCAGTGTGGGGGTGGTTTCATCATCACCCCCAAATATCGAGATTGGGTACAAAGTTCCAATGACAGATGGACTCAACACAAGGGAGGCTGACCTGAGAGAGCATGAGCACAAGAACAGGCACCAGAGCAATAGAGGCCAGGGTCTACCATACCAGACAAGACCCCAGGTGTAGGCTGCGTGGAGACGCGAGATGTTAGCAGGCAAGGCATACATGGAGCGGCATAACCAGGTGGCTGGTATAGTGTACAGGAACATCTGCACTGAGTATGGGCTGGAGGTCCCAGGGTCCAGGTGGGAGACACCCCCAAAAGTGCTGGAGAACGAGCAGGCCAAGATCCTGTGGGACCTCCAGATCCAGACTGACAAGATGGTGCTGGCCAACCAGCCGGACATAGTGGTGGTGGATAAACACCAGAAGACAGTGGTGGTGATAGATGTAGCAATCCCGAATGATAGCAACATCAGGAAGAAGGAACACGAGAAGCTGGAGAAGTACCAAGGGCTGAAGGAGGAGATGGAGAGAATGTGGGGCATGAAGGCAACAGTGGTCCCAGTGGTGATCGGGACACTAGGGTCAGTAACACCCAACCTGAGTAGATGGCTCCAACAGATACCAGGAACCACACCAGAGATCTCTGTCCAGAAGAGCGCAGTCCTAGGAACAGCTAAGATCCTGCGCAGAACTCTCAGACTCCCAGGCCTCTGGTAGAGGACCTGAGTCAGAAGGAGGCACCACCCAGGAGGGGCGAGGAAGAGATTTTATTTGTGTGTGTGTGTTTTCTGCCCTTTGTATTCTGCTTTTTTACTACATGCTAGTTTAAAATTATGGCGTGGTTGTTTTTGCTCCCCCTATGGGATTTGCATGGTATTCTTTGTATTTTAGACTGTGATCAAAACACTGACAGCCTTATACAAGAAAATCTCTTCTATTTCTTGCCACTTGGGTGATTTAATGAAGTCTCTCACACACACAGCCACACATAGACAAACAAATTTGAGATGATCATTTGAACTTTCCCGTTTTATTTTATTCCAGGGAGGTGCAAGGTGTTCCAGACACAGTGCCTGAAGGTGGGGTTGCCCCGCCTCCTTTGGACTCGGCCTGGGCTGAGTCCACCAGGAAAAAGGCTCTCCTCAAATTAGAGAAACTGGATACTGACCTCAAGAACTACAAGGGTAACTCCATTAAGGAGAGCATCAGGTATTATATCATCAGGATTGTTTTTTTGTTTAGCAACACTGATCTCACTCACATCTGCAAAAATTCCTCACGTTTGTTTGGATTTCGGGATCTTAACGCCGGGTTGACACTGGACGTGGAATTACCACAAACAGCTGTGAAGGCATTTTTGTTTCGGTGCCCATGTTGCAACATTCACACCAGATGCAAAGTGACGCAAATGGCTGCGATTGGCACGCACCTTGTGGCGATCGTTTCGGCATCTGGTCTATTTTGTGTGCAGGCTGCGAGCGATTGCCTCGCCAGGCAGGAAGTCAAACAAAGAAAAACTGAAGGAATTCAGGCAATTTTCATCATAAAACAATTTTCAAAATCAAAACTGCGATCGACACCCCGGTTATATTATTTGCGTGCATTTATATAGTTGCCAGTATCCACACACACACACACACACACCCACACACACAAATGAGAGACTGCACTGGGAAACTGGAAGATGAATTAAATAAATAATGAAAGTATAGTTTAGCTCCACATTTATTTAACATTTCAGTATTTCAGCTCTATGTACAGACCACAACTTCAACTACACAACACTGATGTGAGTAGACAACAGCTGAGGAGCAGATCACTCTTGACCGGTGCAGAAAAATACATGTCTGGTGTGAGTGAGACGATTTTCATTGTGTTTTGCTTCCCGGTGCTTCCGTGTCCAGTGTGAACCCGGTGTCAGAGGGCTCTACACTGAGACCAGTGACCTTGATCATTAGGAAATATTGTTAAAGAAAGCATCACACTGCTTAGGAAGTAATTGAAACTTCCATAATTATTTTATTATAAAAAAAACATATTTTTAATGAAGAAACATGTCCGCTCTTGACCACTCAGTGCAATCACCTCCAAATACAGCAATGATGCAAAGCACGCAGAATGAATGTTGGTTTGCTTCAAAACAGCAGAACACACAGCTTATTATTTGCTACACTAATATTATGGCTAAAGGTGATACAAGTTCCTTTTCTGTGTGTTGCATATGAAGGCGCTGGTAAACATTCTTGCACCACGTGTAATTTTGTGGAACATAAACGAAGGTCTTCACATGAACATCATGATTGCTGCTAAACATGTGAAAGACAGAATAAAGGGAAATGTATGACTACAAATGAAAACAAAATCTTATTTTTGAACCCTCAGTAGTATTATTTTTTTTCCGCTCTTAATGTGTGGTTTGAGAAATGACATCAGCCTTTGACTACTTTGTCTCTATTCTTTCTTTAGAAGAGGCCATGATGATTTAGGAGACCATTACCTTGACTGTGGTGACCTCAGTAATGCCCTAAAGTGTTATTCCAGAGCCAGAGACTACTGCACCAGTGCAAAGCATGTTATTAACATGTGTCTGAATGTCATCAAGGTAAAGCAGCATGGAAACAAACATATGTTGCAGCTGTATTTTAGTTATATGGCTTTAACATCAGAAGGTAGGACACTGCAGTTGAATTTGCCTTCACTGGTATATATCTCTCCTCCTAAAGGTCAGTGTTTACCTCCAGAATTGGTCTCATGTCTTGAGCTATGTCAACAAAGCAGAATCCACACCAGAGATCGCAGAGGTAAGGAGGAATAGCTGCTGCTGTCACATCAATTGTTAGATTTCTATTGAAATAAACACCTTCAGTTGACATAGCTTTTAATTTTTGTTTAGCAAAGAGGAGAACGAGACAGCCAGAATCAAGCAGTCCTTACTAAGTTAAAGTGTGCCGCAGGTGAGATGCTATATCTGTGATCTATTGATGCAGTGTGTAGTACCATAATAACTACTACCATAGTACACCTAACCTTGTTGGTTTCAGGTCTGGCAGAATTGGCCTCTCGGAAATATAAACCAGCTGCTAAGTGCTTTCTGCAGGCTTCTTTTGACCACTGTGATTGTCCAGAGGTATGTGGCATCAAAATAAATGTTAAAATGAATACAAAATGAAATGCAATGCGCTATGATATGGCCAGAATTGTTGTCTTGGTGCATGTTTAGCAGAGCTAATTCTTTCAAAACAACAGAAAAATAATCTTGAATTTGTCTCCAGTCACCTGCAGAACATAAACTGAAACCAGTAAAACCTGATATGCATTATTTTCTTGTATTACAACAAATGAAGATTTTTGACTAGATAACACAGTGGCCATGAGAGGGGGGGGGGATTTGCACAATATAACACATTAAGAGAAGAAGGCCTGCAATTTCCACAACACAGTGGGCGTGTTTCCAGGGGATGCTTGATGGTGATGCACGTGTGCCTGCAGGTGATGCTGGTGGTGATATGTCTGTACACACTATGAGGTTTGAGGCAGACTCCATGGCTGTTTCCGAAACCACCCCCTATACCCTACATAGTGCACTCAATAGTGTGAACGCCATTTTGAAATAGTGTCCGAATTGTTAGTAAGCATCGCTGTACCCTATCTAGTGCACTCAATGTATCCCACAATGCACTGCGAAATGTAGTGTACAAGCGAGCACCCTAACTCCCATCAGCCTTTACGGTACCATAAAGGCTGATGGATACATTTTTTAACGTAATTTCTACTGTGCGGTTTGATATATGAAATTTTTGGAAATGAGAATTTTTTTTCAGTAGGGGTCCAATATGATCATCTTAAAATATTACAACATAAATGGGTAAAAAAAAAAAATCAATCACTCTTCACTGATCCCCCCCGCCCCTCACTTAAAATTGTTCTTCGGAATCGTCTGTTCCTCACCAGGCGACAGAATCTCAGTAAAAGAATATTTACAAAGATGAAAAGTAGCTTTGATCCATTTTATGATGAAAAATTGCTTTATTAAATGTTTTCACTACAGCGGAATTGATTTGAGGATGTACCATCACGTCTTGGCTTGAAAATGTCAAGGGACACTAATTATTTTAGGTAATAAGTAATTATTATTGTATTATTATTGACATTAATATTTCATTTTATTATATAAAGTTAATTATAGGGTAAAATGTTGCATTTTCATAAAATGACCGCTGAATGTATTTCTGATGGGTTAAAATAATTAAATGGACCTGGCCACTTTCCCCGGCGACCAGTTCGTAATTATTATGCGACACCATGACGTCACTTTACGTGTGCCGTAAATGACACCGTTGTCCGAATACTAACTTTAAATTGAGTGCACTATGTAGTTCACTAAATCCATGTCCCCCATGTAAGTGAGTAGTGAACAGGGAACGAGGGTGTGGAGTCGGAAACAGCCCATGACTGCTGCCGCCTATTTTACCTAGAGGACGGCCATTTGAGCATCAGTACATTGTCTCTATAGAGGAATGATGCGTCTACACAATTAAAGCTTTGATAAATCTCATCCGTCAAGCTATTTTCACAGAGTTTGTTTGTTACAAATGTTAGGCATGATAGGTAGACAGACAGACATACTGTAAATAGAATGAAAGGAATCCAGAAAAGGATCAAGTATTCAGGTCTATGTGAATGATAGCCTGAAGGGTAAACATTGAGTATAATTATTACAATATAAGGATAAGGATAAAAAACTTTATTTATCCCACATCGCGGAAATCACACGTTACAGCGGTAGCCCGTGGTGTACAATACAGAATAGTACTAAAATAAAAAGACTCTTATATTATGTACATTATACAGTATATACAGAAATTAAATTAGAATTATTATTGTTACTTTTATTATATTAATATTTATTAATGTGTTACATTATTATGATCCCATCTGCCTCTACCCTGTTTGACCAGCAGCCGAACAGCTAGCAGGAACTTAAAAGATCCATCACATGCCCCGTTTCATTATTTTGAGTTGCTTTTTTGAGGACAGACTTTGTCGCAGGCTGCAAGACACAGAGGAGGACGTTGTTCTCTGTGGCTGTCCAGGTCCTAAACGCTCACCATCCCCTAGGCGGCATCATCGTCTTTATGAATAAAGTGATTTGACTGATTCCGAATATTCAAATTAACAGGTTCTTTGAATTACCAGAGGGTTAATTTGCAGGACTTTGAAATGTTGAAGGAATACACAAGAATGTGAACAATTCTGATTGCAAGTTCATGCTGAGGCAAGGCCACGGGCAGGCTGTCTTCTGCAGTCTTTGAAGCTTTTGTCGTTCTTTATGGTGCTTTGTGGCTCAAATGTAAGAAACATAATGGAACATTTCAACAAAAATGGCATCCAAATGTGGACTGCACTTTAACATGCACAAAGAAGTCTGTTTTGCATTTTCTTTTCAGTTTTCTGCTTACCAGCTTGTCTGCTTATAACATTAATTTATGTTTGGTTAGTAAAACCAGCATTTTTTAAAATATGTAAAAATGTGTGTGCATCACTTTCAAGTGCCGCCTGGACACACTTCTCTTGTGTTGTGGAATTTACAACGCCCTGACCTCTAAGATAAAAGATACTCTCAAGATAAAAATACAAGGATTACAAAAGGAATTAAGTTTGCTGTGTGCTCCTAATTAAGTTTTCTGTGCAGCTCTTATCCCCAAGTAACGCAGCTGTGTATGGAGGCTTGTGTGCTTTAGCCACCTTCGACAGACAGGAGCTCCAGCGTAACGTCATCTCCAGCAGGTCTGGTATTTATTGATTTTAACATTACTAAACAGCTAAGAGGGCCGTAATTGTAATATTACTTATTTGTCCTTAGCTCTTTTAAGTTATTCCTAGAGTTGGAACCTCAAATCCGTGACATCATTTTCAAGTTCTACGAGTCCAAGTATGCATCTTGTCTCAAACTGCTGGATGAAATAAAGGTCAGAACCTACAGTTAACAGTCACTGAGTATTATGAGGCTAATTTGTGATGACCGTATGCCCTCATCTTAACACGTGCGCAGATGATTGAGTGCTGTATTTCCTGTAGGATAACCTTCTGTTGGACATGTACCTGGCACCACATGTTAGAACACTATACAGCCAGATCAGGAACAGAGCTCTGATTCAGGTGATATACCAACAGTGTTGGTTCCATTCACATACTAATTCTGTGTAGATGTTTACCAGATGTTCCATTTTCATTTGTCTCCTTTTCCTTTTGGACAATCTTGAAAAATCTTGTTCAAGTGTTGACTGTTGTTTGGAGTTAAAGCACAGATGTAATTTTAATGGTGTGAAGCTTCAGAAAGATTCCCAAAATATCAGCATCTGGTATGAAAATGAAAATGCAGCTTTAATATCTATAGAAGCATCTCTATTACTATAGGACACACATTTCAATCCTTGACAGGCATTTGTGTCGAGAATTGAAATGTGTGAGTTAATCTGTTCTCTAGATCTACTGCAAAGTCAATTAAAATGAGTGACGTACATATTCTCTATGTGTCCATCTGTGTTCAGTATTTCAGCCCTTACGTGTCAGCAGATATGAATAAGATGGCTCAGGCCTTCAACACCACGGTAGCAGCTCTGGAAGACGAGCTCACTCAGCTCATACTCGAGGGGCTTATCAACGCGCGCATCGACTCCCACAGCAAGGTGATGCACACTTCATTCACAATGCCTGTGTTTCAGTTCTTACGGAAATCACCACAAGTGCTGATATGCCGTCAGATTCTGTACGCGAGAGACGTGGACCAGAGGAGCACCACATTTGAGAAGTCGCTCCACATGGGCAAAGAGTTCCAGAGACGAGCCAAAGCCATGATCCTCCGTGCAGCTGTGCTGCGCAATCAGATCCACGTTAAGGTGAAACAAAATAATCCGCCAGTTCATCTGCCTTCTCTTTGGGTTTGAAAGAAGTGCTGTAGGCAACATCTCCATTTTCCAGTCTCAGATGTTTGAAAAGTTTCCATATAGAGACATATGTAGATATAGGGACAATTTTACTGATGGCATACCTAAAGAGAACCCCTACAACATTGATGTTGTTTCCACTTTCCAGTCTCCCCCGAGAGAAGGCAGCCAGGGTGAACTTGCACCTGCCAACAGCCAAACTCGGATGAGCACCAACATGTGAGGAAGATGCCGTCACCAGAGTCTGCATGCTGACCCTGCTGACAGCATCACCAGCCCGGAGGGTTGCCTCCAACACTCAACCCTTATCCTCCCACCTTTTGTCTCTCTGCAGCAGACGGAAGGGACAAAACTTCAATGACTTTACTGTCCTGACACGATCCCTGCTGCCCCGCTACACGATCAGGGCGGGGACAAATGTTTTGTTTTGTCTGACCTGGAGAATTGAAAATGTGTTTTGATGAACTCAGCACTTCAGTTGTATGTTTAGTGGTAGGAGATGCACTTTGCTCTGCTTACACTTGTTAACTGCAACAAGGTTTTAAAATAAAAAAATTACAAACATGTATGTTTTCACTGTTTTTCACTGTGGGAGATGAAGCCTGTCACCTAAAACTTTTATTTTATTCTGTTTTTTGTTTTTTTTTGCAAGTGATCAAGGTAAAGGTGTATTTGTATGGTTTAAACATAATTTCTACAGCCGAAATAAACTGCTTAACATATTTCATGTGGTTTAGCAGCCAGTGATTGAACCTCTAATGCCACATTTCCACTGACAGTTTACATCCTTCCAATGACTTCTCTATTCTACTCAAAATTAACCTCAAAATGTCTCTACATACCTTAAATTCTAAATCATATGGTTTAAACAAGTTGGAGATACTAACTGACACTAATTCAACTGAACAACACGCAACACAGACTTCATATGAGTACCAATGTTTTAACTTCACTAAAATATTAGTGTGTTCTTTAGGTTATAGAACCTTCTTTCATCTAGATATGGTTGCAGGGGATTAAGCACATTCAGTAAGAGCAGTCTGTCAAATCAGTTTTGTCTGAGTTTCACACAGAGGAAATGTGTCTGCCATTTTCTTGAATACTTTTGACTTAAAATAACTTTAGCAGTTAGAAGAGAGTTTAAAGATACATTGCACACACTGATAAACTGTTTTGTAAAACACACTTGGAACATATGCAGACAAATGTACTGCAGGTCATTCTTGCTGGATCACTGAGTGCAGCAGGCACATGGTGTCATGCTTCACCTAAGGATGTTGCATATTTAGCAAAGCGACAAGCCCAGTCAATGAATGGAGGGAAGTGGAGAAGTAGAAATGAACAGAGTACAGACAATCAAGCGGAAAGACAATATGATGAAGAATAACAGAATAAAATGAATCATTGCAGCAGTTTGGTTTCAAGCATGGAACAAAAAACATGTCCAGTAACTGGTCCGAAGTGTAAAACATGCTGCAAAGAAATTCATTATGACAGCATGTGTGGGTCACAGAGTCAGCAGCACCAGATTATGGTCCATACAGGGGAGCAAGATGAGGAAAAAAATAACATGTTTATTGAGTCAACACATGAGAATGATGGAGTTTACCCAACAGGGACAGAGGAAGATGCAAGACTGAAAATAAACCGGAGGCTTGCGACTTTTAAACTGGAAACAGGCTGCAGTACAGTGTGAAAATATTTAATGTGCTGGATGTCAGAGGAAAGCTGAGTGGGTTTGGGATAGCGCCACTATGTAAGAGAACAGTCATGTGTTAATGGGCTAAAAAGTGCATCGATGAGTTTAAAATCACACAAGATGATGTTCCAGATGTGCTGGAAGGAGCCACGTGTGTGAAACATGGTTGCATGATATTGAAAAGGATAATAATGTTTTTAGGAGATTTTTTTTAATTGACTAGAGTTTAAGTAGTCAGGATTACATGCAGAGTGACCAGACTCTAACCACCAAAACCGTCATGCGCCGGTCTCAGAAGGATCTCCGTGAAGAAAGCGTAAAAGAGGAGCTACAGCAACATGAAAAACCAGTGTGATGACATCGGTCTCACCCTAAAAAATCTGTATGGATCCAAAGGACTTGAACCCAACATTTAAATAGAAGAATTATTACGCACTATGGAGGATGTTGTTTTTCATATATTCTTGGTGGGGAAAGCTCAAAGCTTTGCCTTAACACCTCCAGTGGAAGATGTAGATTCTTACATTTACTGTTTGAGATCTCATCAGCACCAGAGGTGTTGCTGATCGCACAGATGAGTGAAGGACTAGATGGTGGCTCAACAATGTTGTTGCAGACAAAACTTCCCCAAAAAACACTGAATGATCAATCTCAAACAATCATATCAAACCAGTTTTGGGAGACAAGGTACAGACAGAGTGAATAGACACACAAGTTTATTATACTTGTAATAGTCTTGGAGATGTTGAGGTGCTTATCTTAACAGAAGCTTCGACAAAATGAATGAAAATCATACCTGCTACACTGCATTTAATCTTGAAGTTTCTGTCGTTCAATCCCATAGTTTCTGATAATATTTTTTGCAATTTATTTAGTGTGCTCGATGCAATTTAGAATAATTGCAGATGCATAGTTTTACCACTTGGTGACAGTGTTAAAGAAGTTTCCGCAGGATTGAGCTCTGGGACGCAAAATCAAGAGCTGCTTGTCTGCTCCTGTGTTGGTATAACACTTGAGGTGGATACAGTATATATTTAATCTGTATTGTCACTTCATTAAAAAAACCCAAAACATTTCATTTCATCTTCTAAAACAATGTGGAAAAAACCATTCAAACCATTCTAACCCCTAAAAAAAAGATCTTCAAGATTGACTCAATGTAAACATTGAGTCAATTGATATTTGTGTTTTTATAACTAACTATAAAAGTCAAGATGATTCTGATTCTTAATCTCTTGTTTTATTGCTTCTATGCAGATCCACTATGAATCCCAGATGTTTGCTCTCAGCAGGCCTGTTTTCCACTTATGGAACAAAAAATTGTCTCGACTAAATAAAACTAAACAACTAAAACGTGACTTCAAACTGAAGGTCAATTCTTAGTGGAGACCAACAATCTTATCATCGATAGCAATGACAACAGGGGTGGACTACACACAATGTGTACACACACTGTTCTCACAAAATAATATAAAATGTATTAAAGTGCATCAATAGCATAAATACAAAGAAAATATGCCTTGATGTCAATATGCTATACTGCAATGGGGAATTGTAGTTTGTTATTTGTTGCAGAGTCTTACAAGGGAGACTCTTGCACTGCAAACTGACAACAGAATCAAATTAGCAGCCTTGTGATACGTTCACATTTTGAGAGTTTGTCTGATATGGCATGCAGGTTGTGTGCTGTGGTCTTCACACACACACACACACACACACACACACAGAGGTGTGTTAGGGGTTGGAAATAAACTGGTATAGTTTGAATAGTGAAATATTTACCAATTTGATGTAGTATTTTATGTTGTTTGGTTTGAAAATGGCAGCATCTACGTGGCAGCATGTGTTGCTTCATAAGCAAGATTCAACAACAGTTTACTTTTGATGTCATTGCTGGTCATGCTGGTCCATTGTGAGCTGGATGGTTCTCAAAATTATGAGCAAACTGGTCACAGCTCGATAACTTGACCTCTGTTGCACGTGTGTGCATGTGCATCTGCAGTGGCCGCGTGGTTTTGTACATTTTTAATTTCCATTCCTTTATTTCCAGGATACAGTATATCCTGATAAGGAAGCAGTTCCCCCGACGGTATATTAGAGGAGAAGATACTGAAGGTATTTTTTCGCCAGACGAAATAGATTTACGTTTATGGCAATTCTGTTTTCAGGGAAGGAGGAAGATTAGGAGGAATGGAGGGAAATGGTTCCCTCCACTCCTCCTACAAGTCTCTCATATTTGCAAAAGCTATTTCAGATGGTCTATCTTGCTAATAGGTGGGTTGAACACAAATGCTTTCATCTTAGAAGTGCCAAGCATGAAGGTTTTATAGGTAAGGTTTAGCTTATGCCCAAAAGATGTGATGTACATATTAATTCAATTTAAATAAATGTAATTTAACTCAGTTTAAATTAGGTTCAGGGTTAAAGAAATATTTTATTGGATGACTTGACGAAGGCAGATTACCACAAACACTCATAGTACATAATCACAGTCTTGGTCGTAGTGTTAACATCTACCCCACCTACTTAATGTGAAATCCAATTACAGATGAGGATGCCATGAGAGAATAATAGCACTTGGAAGATCAAAATTATAGGGGTGCACCTCTGTCTGATTTGATTTTACATCAAATATTGTAGCCATAGCAACATTCAATAGATAGAAAATATCAAACAAAGCTGAGAGTCAGTGACACGTATGAAATCTGTGAAACAGCTGCCTAATAGTTAAAATGAAGTCAGAGTAGAGATTGATATTTTATTTAATCAGGTGTTACTTTTGTTTGAAAGTGTAACAAATTATTTAATATCATATAGTGCTTTGTTAAAAAGTATATCTTTATGCGCATCAGATCAGTTATTGTTGGATTGTGAACTGCCTTCATGTGTATGGGACTATCATATGGCTTATACGTGGATATGATGAAAGTCATCAAAAAGATGGGGTAGATTAGCCAGTCCCTGCGTGCTTCTAATCCAAATCCATATATGTACAGATATACATTTGTAGAAATAAACCTATGCCCAGTTACATTATGCACCTGGAGGAAGAGTGGTTGGAAGTCCGACCATATTACTGAATGTATTTGCTGCATATTTAAGTGTTCCGGTGATCCGGGCTGGGCTGAGTGATAAAATGACTGAATTAGTTTCCTTATCAAGCCGCCAGCCACACACACACACACACACACACGCACGCACGCACGCACGCACGCACGCACGCACGCACGCACGCACGCACGCACGCACGCACGCACACACACACACACACACACACACTGCTATCTTTGTCAGGACATGTATTGGTATGATACACTACCCCAGCAGCTTACCTAACCCCCTAACCCTAACAATATAACCAAATCTTTGTCAGGACACACCGAAAAATGTCCTTACTTTGCCAGGAAAATGCATATATTAGTACTTGTAGCAATACACCCACCCACTGACAAACACACACATCCACCCACACACAGACCGGCACACACCCTTATCATTGTCCTCCACCCAGAGAGAAAACAACCAGAAGGCTCCCTGCCTGTGCTTCCTCTTGTGCTAATTTGCTCCTCCCTGCAGAAGCATAGCAGAAGTATTGTTTCCCTTCTCTCCTCGCTTATTTCCTCCCCTTCATCATCCACATTTTCTACCTCCATTCCAGGCTGTTTTTCTTTCTTTCTTGGCGCATTTGCTAACAGTTCACCATTTCTGCCCATATTTATTGTTATCGGACTGTAAGCTATACTCCCTTGCTTGAAATAGTAGTAGATAATGGATGAATACTATTACTGCTATACTACTAGTACTACTACTACTGTTAATAATAATAATGACCTGTACCAAAACATATGAATCACAGAGTTATTAAAAAGTGTTATTTGCTTACATTGATTGGATGTGTAGTACATTCATTGACTAACAAGGTATAATCACATAATCACATATTCAATGCAGTAAATATATAGTTTGATTTTGTGAATGTATTATTCTGGAATAATACAATACAGACAATATATATGATACAATGAATTGCAACTTGTCTTAATCTATTGGAAACTTTGGGAGTTAAATGTGAACAAAATACACATTTGTATGTGTGGATAGAAGTGGGGGATGATCTGAGGGAGGAAATGTGAACCCTATACACTGGAATCGGCAAATGAAGATGTACACGTCGTGTGTGAAGGGTTCGGGTTTTAGTTCTGGACTGAAATGATGGACCAACACCATCTGTAAAGGTGTCCAAATCAAGCATAAGGATACTTCACATTATGAAAGATGCAAGAAAAAAGGTTAAAAAAAAACTCAATTAAAGGGGAGCAATGTTGATGTGTTTTGTAGGGCAGTAATAGCATTAAAGTCTAGCAGCAGTATGTAAGACGGTAACTGTACATTAATGTGCTTAATTAGACCAGTGTGTGCAGCAGTTCCTCACTTAGAGGATCATCAGACCATAGTTCAGATTAGATACGGCTCAAATCAGCCCCCTCACTGTGTGGAGATCCTCTAGATTGTGTCACTATCAATAATTCACCGTCTGGATAAGGGATTGTTTCTCTAACCACTGATGCACATCTGATGACCTCAATGTAATTCTTAGCCTATAGCCTCTTTTTCTAATGACTAATCCTGAATGGATGCAGATTACAGAATGTTCCACAAAGTCCGACTCCTGTAAAAAAATAAACGGCATTGCTAAATTCCAATCTGCTGTCTCTGAACAATGAATTGTGGCTGCTCCATCAGTTGTATCCACCTCATCGACACCCAGCAGGTCAGGTCAAGTAGATGCTTTGTAAGATCAAAGACAAGAAAACGCCCTGCTTCAGTCTGAGGGCTGCAGATAAGGGAGGAAGGGAGAGATGAAAACTCCAGAGGAAATTGCCTGAAGTGCCAGAGACTTCATATTATGCTGTCACAGTACAGCCACACACACACACACACGCACACACGCAGGGATGCATGAGCACGGGTGCACGGGTGCACAAATAAATATATTTTAAGATGTGTTCGCACCAGTACTGGCACAAACACAGAGGGAGATGGATAGCAGCAAGATGAGGCAATGAGGAGGCTTTATGGGCCATGGAGGAAAGCCTTATCAAAGTCACACACACACACACACACACACACACACACACACACACACACACACACACACACACACACACACACACACACACACACACACACACGCACACACATACACCTTGAGGTCTGCTCCCTGTGTACTCATCCTTGAAGGGCAGCTTCTTTAGCTCTCTTTCTATTCATCTTTGACCGCACTCGGCGGTGTTTCTCTGCAGGATGTTCCGTGTCATCTTTTGAAAGTTTGCACTCACTCACACCTGTAAAACTTTAGAGAAAAGAGAGAACAAAGAGTTATCTGTCCTTCCTCAGGTAGCAGTGTGTTTATGCACACATGAGGGCAGATGTTTCCACCCATATGTGGGCAAATGTATGAAAGTTTTGCTTAATGAATCTAGCATCAACACAAAACCTCGATGTTATGATGTGATCTTTTTTTCACTAAACATGTTTCTATGTAATGATTCAAAAGAGGAATCAAATGGACACAAATTTAAACTGAGACTGTGAAAGGATCTTAACAGAATCAGCATCTGGCTAAATGAAACAAAATAAAATATCCTGTTAGGATTCCTGCAAACCTGTGAGAAGCATGTCGAATTAAAGCTCTCATGTATCATATTTTTAAAGCACTGCTGCTGAAGCAAACTAGGGAAACAACCTAAACTATAACCTGTCCTGAATTTTTGCACTAATTTGAATACGTGCATATTACATAATTTCCCGCGGCCTTGTTTTGATGCACACAATCAGCTACCCGCCCACCACAATGGATTTGGATTTTTTTCCCTCTTGAAAAATGCTAAAAGCCCCTCCCAAGAGCCAGCAGTGCCTGCACCCTTAAAGATTGCCTCTTTCTCCTTTCCCTCACATTAATGTCTCTGCTCTTTACCCGGCTAAGCTTTAGGCAGCCTCAGAATGGCTTTGGCTGTTGATATTTGGCCATGCTTGTGTCGTTATGAGCAGTAGTCTGTGCTTGTGTGTGTGTGTGTGTGTGCGCGCGCCCCACAGAGAAGCAAAATAGGTTGGAAAAGGAGAGCAAACATGAAATACGGAGAATGGTCTGAGCTCACTAGCTGGCGTTTGTGTGCTCATCTTCAAACTGCAGGCACCCACCGTTTGTTATACATGTTTTCCTTTTTTAGGAAAGTAACAGTTGACAACAGGCTGGTTTAGAGGGCACTATGATTGAAAACACTTTAAATTAAATTATTGTGTAGTTTGTACAAGAATATCCCACTAATTTTGCAGTGTAAATTGGACCAACCTGTTATATACTTTAGAAGCACCACTCTACAGATGATCTGGTGTACATTTTAATGGAATTAAAAACATGCATTTGACCTTCTCTGTGAAGAACATCATACACTGCGTAAAAAGCCTCGCTGTCCTGACCATATCTGCACTACTCTGATTCTCAGATTCCTTCTTGTATAGGTCTTTTTTCCAATTACACTCTCATTGCTTTTGTCTGCAGTAATACATTATGGCACTCTTTGGTCTCCTCTCTTCTCTACTAGAATCTTATCTTTTGTTTTTCACAGCCTGGAGGCTGTTTCTTGACTTGATTTAATTATAAGTCAACATTTTTTTCTGTTAAGTGGAATTATAATATTTCCAACACTTTCCAGCAGACGCTGACACACTTCATTTGTGTTCAACATATTCAGACATTTTGACCCACTTATTCGGCATTTTAGCGTGACTGATGTGCGAGGATGAAAAAGTTTCCTTATCTTGTTCTTGCTTTTTAACTTTTCTGGAATCATTTTAGTAATTTAAAAAGCTCCTCCCCTTCCTCTTACAGCATCCTGCTCAGATTCCATTTCACTTGTCCCTTAATCCTGCCATCTTCTGCACTGCCTCTATCATTCTTTTCATACACTTTCTCTTTGACCTCACTCTCCGCTGCCTTTATCAATCACTTTCTATCTTTACATCACTCACAGACAAAACCCAACATGCCTGTGTGCCTAAATGCACCCCAGAAACCAGAGTCAGAAATTGATCACAGACACAGTTTTCCATTTATATATTTATTTGTAACATATTTTCATGTTTGAATGTTTATTTATTCTTATTATATGCTGAGCTGCCAGGAAGTAAATTGGTTGACTCATTACACAGGGGTCTGCTGTTGTAATTATGCCCACTGATCAAAAGCAAATTAAATGGTGCCTTGCTGTGCAGATGCTGAATTTGAGAGAGACTAAAATTCATGAAAATTTTCACTGATACAATGCAGGGGCCAGATTGGAAATTGGTTGGAAATAAGGTCACAGACTTGCTTGGAACTCAAATCAAACAAACTGGTGGTGCAGGTTTAGTATAATCCCATCACAGAAAGAAGGTTCTGGGTTTAGTTCTGGCTTGCTTTTTCCTATAGTTTGAAAAAAATGCACAAAAGGGTCAAAGCGCTAGAAAGGTGTGCATGACCTGTATTCTATTTCTACTTCTCACCGCCAGCTCTATTGACCATTTGGTTTTAGATCTTGCCCTTCTCTTTTTTCCGGCTGGCTGTCAACTGTATGGTCCCCTCATATGTGTTATTCGGGGGTCAGGCTCTGGGTTTCTGTAAAGCGCCTATTCTTAGCAGATGCTATAAAGCTAAATGTTAAAAGCAATGCTTATAAATGTACACAGTTATTTTTAAACTGTGACAAAAGTCTACTTTACACATAAAACTCTTTCAAAACTTTACTTAAACGTCAAACTTGGATACTGATCTTCTCTTTCTATCCAGGCCAAGGAGCTGCCTGTATTTGTAAGAAGACGCCTGCATGTGCAGACTTCAGGGTTTGCTTCAGAGTGTTTGATGTAACAGCCAGACAAAAGACATGAGCCCATCAGCTTGCTGCTATTTTTAGCTAATCTTTCCCTTGTAGATATTTGTCCGGGACCATAAGGTAAGGATTCTGATATTTTCAGATACTGTAAAAGGAGAAATAGAAAAATAATGGGAGTGCATTCTGGTCATATCCAGGAGATAAATATGACTTGCTATTTTCAGTCATTCTGCCTTTCATTTCAAGATTAAGATAAATGATGTCTTGGAAGCACTGAGAGCACGTGGACAGGAGAGCTGGAGGGGACTTCAGGACTTATTTTGAACTAGCTTGTTGATCTAACGGCTTCATATGGTGACTAATTCCCCAGGGGTTAGGCCTGTCCTGACAACACCCTGAATCAATATCATGGATCATAAACATGAAAGAAACCAGAGCGACATCAGTGACATCGCTGAAGGCATATTAACAGTTGTAACACTCCTCAGTGTTAACACTCCTCAATAAGAGAGCAAAAACTGCAACATTTTTACATAACAGTTGAAACAAACCAATTTAATTATTTTTGTGATTAAAATAGGAATTGTGATGAAAGTAGCTTTCATCGCAAAGTAGGATGTCACATGAGCAATATCTTTAGTTTCAGAGTTAGGCCAGTTTAACAGGAATAACTTTCTGCTCTTGAAATGAAAATATACATGACTCCACCGAAAATAGTCTCAACACTATTATTATTAATAAGAAATTATAGGAATTGATAATAACATTGTCCTATTTTATGACCAAAGAGAGGCCTTTCAAGTGCAGCCTCTCTTTCTCCTTGCAAATCTTCCACCATCCAACAGAACTTCAGGCGTCACAGATTGAACAACGGAGCTGAAGATGTTATATGTCTCTAAGCATATGATCAACATGTCTCCTTAGCAACACCCTGGAGAAGTCCTTCATGATACAAGCATTTGATGATACGTTGAAGATATTACATCTCAGATCTTCTATCTGCCTTGGAAATGGAAAAGATGGCCTGGGATAACTTGCTGAGATAGCAAAAGACATATCATACCGCAATAGTTATAGCTCAAAAATTGTATTGTGACAACCATGTGAAAGTGTGCAGAAGCTTATGCTGCACATCCTTTAAAATGTAGGAAGGGCAGGAGAAGGAAAGAATGAAACGTCACTAAAAAAGAGACGAGACAGACGTGATGTTAAAATTTGTGTAAATTAAACCTTTTGTAAAGAGTTACACCATTTGTAAAGCTAATAATCTTGTTGGTTGTGTGGCAGCTCTATGACTAACTGGTACTGATGAGATGTGAATTGCTGTAGCGCTATCTGTTAGCAGGTTGCGTCCTACCTGCTAGTACTGGATGAATGAACTGTGAGAGCCCTTACTATCTGCCTTAATTATCTCCACTAAGACTGTGAGGGGCCTCACATTTGCCAGGGAATTTTGTGAGACTTTGGAGCTGTAACGAATCCACTATCAATCTCTTTGACCGATGAGAGTAAAGACAGCATTTAGACACCTTAATTACAGCACTTCAAACCTGTGTTCAGATCGGCAGTGGTGAGGGGGTTTATCTATCTTATGGCCAGCTTTTTGTTGGAGTGGGTCCTTCAGATTACTCCTTTTGTGAAAATATCCAAACCCATGTTACACATGCTAATATTTACATAACAAGGTACAGTATGTACCATGTTGTGTTTCTGTTTTACAGTGTAGTATATCCCCTGACTCCTATAGTTTTCTCATGTAGTGAATTGTAGCTTTAAATTTATATAAGAGGGTGAAGATTGGGAGTGAAGTCTGAAGACAGCATACATTAGTTTATATAGGTAGAATTTGGGGCTGATGTCTGGGCATCAGAGATCAGCCAGACAACTGTTCTAGTGATCCCCCATCCTCATTTCCTGAGTGTGTCTGTCTTTATCATGATCAGCACAGTCCCCCCATGACAGCCTATTGGCTCACCTGGGCAGGAAACTGGTGGGGCACCTGACATCCTGCAGCCAATCACCAATCACATCACTTTAAAAGCCTAATTTGTAAATCAGAATGTGCTAAATTGGATGTGACATCTGTCATGTGCACGCTCATGCTTCCTTGGCTCATAGCATGACTGGGTTTCCATGTCCAAGAACCAGTTTTAACCCAAGTATCCTAAAGACATCTTCAACTCCAGATTCCATGGTGAACTCTCCTGTTGTACCCTGCCGTTTGTTATGGCAACAGGAAGATTTACTGTACTTAAAGTCAGTATATCCTCTACCTGCTATGGCAGTAATGATTTTTTCCTCCTAATTTATTCAGATAAACATGCAAAATAAGGATAGGTCACAGACCCCACAGAGGCCCTTGTAGAATTTTACAGCATTTTCAGCTTTTTTCTTTTATTTGGAGACCAAAAAGGGAGGGAGGGATTGATCAGAAAATGTGCAAACTGGAACACTTGTACATGTCTCCATTAAAGCCTTACATTTACTCTGCGATAACTGCAAATTAATGGAAAGTAATTTCCTCAATTGCATATTGTTTGACACTTTATGCATTCAATACAGCAGAGCAGCACAGAAAGACTACTTTGTGAGAATAAATACTCTGTCAGGGTCCTGGGTGTTGTTTTGGTGTTCTTTGCTGGTTGATTTCCCTGTTCCTGCTCTGTTTCTTCTCCAGGGCATGTGGTGGAGTCACTTTCCTGCAGCTGCAGCTGTGGCTGGTGACAGTCACACCGGCTGCTTATTGCTAATCAACTGGCTATTTAGGCCGGGGCTCCTGTTCACCAGTGTCTGATTGTTTTGTCAGTGTTGTGGTTAACGTGGACTCTGTTACTTGCCCTTTTGTTTAAGATTGAGGAGTTGTAATAGTTTTTCTCTGCTCAAGGTCACCACACCTCCCTCCTTTGGAAAAGGAACGAGCAGGATTTTTTGCCCGTGCTGAGCATGTTTTTCTCCACTGCGTTCAAGGCTTCTTTTGGTTTCAATAAAACCTTTTGTGAGCCCTAGTTGGCTGTTTCCTGTCTGCATTTGGGTCCTGATCAACTAAACTGAACCGTAACATACTCACTGCTTTATAGCATCGGGCTCTGTTTAAAACCACTACTGAACTGTTAAAGCTGACAATCTAAGCAGAAAGTGTGGTCATTTTTCATCAAATGACATCTGAGAAAAGGTTGTTTTAATACCAGATTATAAATGTGAAGATTATTTTCATGACTTAATTATCCTATGATAATCAAGACAACAGTCTTTGCTGCTGCAGTGTAGTGTAGCGTAGTGTGTTTCACACAAAAGCATGAAAATAAAATCACAGACTACCTTTTCCAGTTCAAAAAAGTTGAAGGTGTGAATCTAATTGTTGCAGTTGAATCTGGGTGACTGGACTGTTTGAGTTTCTTGAAGATGTTTCAGTTGTAACTGCCTGTGGGGGAGTTTCAGAAACTCATACTCTTCAGGAGCAATTAACACATTTGGCGCTTCAATCACCTGGTTGTTGTTGCTCCACCCCTTCTGCAGGTCGTTGAAACTTCCCTTGGCACAATGGGGTGTGTTAGTAGCCATTTGTGAATGGCTTCTTCTCCATTTGGGGATGTTTTCCAGTACTGTATTGTAAACAGGTGACAGGTGTTGTCTCCGACCCCCACCTCTGTTTATTGATGGTCGTTTCAGTTTGACATAGATGGCTTCTTTCACTCGTCTCTCGAACCATCTCTCGTCCCTGGCCAAAACCTGTACGTTATTGTCCTTAAACGAGTGTCCTTTGTCCTTCAGACACAGGTGGTCTGCTGAGTCCTGGCTTGAGGAGTTGGCTCTTCTATGTTGGGCCATGCACTTGTGAAATGGTTGTTTTGTCTCCCCAATGTACAGGTCTGGGCATTCCTCGCATACATTACATTGTGTCTTGGTGTTTTGTCCTTTGGGTGGACGAGCTTTTGCTTCAGGGTGTTGGAGGGCTTGAAATTTAAGGGTGTCATGTTTGTTGAAAATCCTCCTGAGTGTCTCAGAAATCCCTGCAACATATGACAATGTTGTTCTGTTTTAGGACAATTCTTCTTTGCCTCCTCTGGGTTTTTTAAAGGATTTGATGAAGGACCAGCCAGGGTAGCGACAAGTTTTAAGTGCTGTCAAGATGTGCCGCTGTTCTTCCTCCTTTCCCTCTGTTCTGGTGGGCATGTTCTGGGCCCGGTGGTGTCAGGTTCTGGCGACACCTAGCTTGTGCTCCAGTGGGTGGTGGCAAAGTTGAAAAGTAGATATCGGTCTGAGTGGGAGGGTTTTTTGTAAATATTGATGTTCAAGCTCCCGTCTCCTGCACGGCACAGTCCAAGAAGGCCAGACTTGCTCCTCTGACGTCCTCCCGGGTCGACGTTTTCGTCTACTGTGTTGATGTGTTCCGTGAAAGCTTCTACTCCCAGTGTTCTGATCTTGACCCATGTGTTGTCCACATATCTACCTGTATATCAGTGGCTGGGAGCAGTTCCTGTGCAGGAGGTCAAGGCTCTGCTCTCCACTTCCTCAATGTGTAGATTGGCTCCTGTAGACGACACCGGTGAGCAAATCGTACAGCCATGTTTCTGTCTGTAGAAACCTCCCTGAAACTGGAAATAAATGGTCATCAGGTCCGGAATGAGGTTCGTCCTGTCAGCTAGTGTGTGAAGTCCTATGAGGTTTGGATGTGGTGTGTGGTTTTTCCTACCAGAGGAGCTAAAATGGTGGCTCAATGTTTGGTAATTTTATATGTGTGCTGCTGCTGATGGGTCTAAATGGAGCTCCTTCCTTGTGTATTTTGAGTCCGTAAATGCAAAGCATGGCTTCACCTGAGTACAAACAGTAATAGAGTGCACGGTCAATTATTTGGTCCTTCTATAATTGTCGCATTTATCTTCCCTGCATTGGTGTTAGTGAGCGATGAGATGCTTTCTGTGAGATGGAAAAATGGCCTGGAGTCAGAGCACACTGGTTTATGGCATAACAAATATGTGTGTGCTTTATAAAAAAATGAAAGGAAGAAAGGAAGGAAGGACTGGGTGGGGGTGGGAATTCATGGGCCACATCATAATAAACTCTGCAGGATGGGTATTATCCAATTAACTCAGAAAGCGTGTTTATACGAGAAGAAATCAGCAGTCTTGAAAATAAAAAAGGGTTGTCACACTTAAATTTCACATTTTCCAACAAATTTGTAACATAAAAAAGTCTGTGGTCTTCCTAGTTTCTTGTGGTAACTTGTTTATAGATTCTGTTGTTTCTGATGAAGTCAAAAGGATTTGGGGAAAAAGAGAAGCATATTACATCGGTCATAATTAAAATAAATGGCCATAAACCAGTTCATTCAATAAGGCAATATGAATATATATTGTGGTATGCTGCTTCTCTACGGTTGCTTTAAAGATTATTGCAACCTTAAAGTGGGCAGAGGTGTAACAAATATGAGCCTCCCACAGTGAGCAGAGCAGTAGGTCATGATTTGCAGGGGAGGGAAACAACAGGTGGACCAGACTGTCCATACCTCTCCCAGCAGGAGCCACTGACACATGTACATGCACTGCCTGCACAGGTGAGACGTAACAAGAACAAGGTCAGTAGTGACAGCCAAAACCACTTCTATAAGCAGCACTTTTGTAGTAACAGAACCGTGACGAGTGGAAGCTCTTTGTAGCCTTTTTGGGGCTGAAGAAAGATGAGGCCGCGGATAAACGGCATTTGTTTTGTTGTGCAACATAAAGTTCAATGGAATGAAAAGTGGATTTCAACAGATGATAATTTCCCTCCTGTTTGGGTACTGTGTTTATTGTGCAGGTTTGGAGAACACAATCCAGTAGACTTTATCCTGGCATAAACTCAAGAAGTACTGACAATTTATCTTTCTATTCTACTGATGCCCCTTTAGTCACCAACTGCAGTATCCAACACCTTTCAAAAAGCCCTCATCACTCAAAATAGAAAGTGTTCTCCCCAAAGAGATTTAATAAATTTGAAGTAACTTTTTAGTTTTAAATTGAATATTCTAACCAAACAAGATAACAGGATGTTGTCAGGGTGATAAACATCTCACCACAGCCAGTCCCCTGTTGTTGTCTTGTTTAGTTTTTGTTTGAACCTTTTGATTTGCTTTTTTATCTGCAGGGTAGCAAATGTGTGTTCTGTTCAGGATGTTTCCTGTCTCAGCTGGGATGCTGGACAAACTATATATTCAGTTAAAAGTAGATAAAACCAATGGGACTTAATTAATCTATATTTAATTAAATGACAATAGTTCATGTAAAATTGAGAATTACAGAGCGAATGCAAATTAGGTTAGATTTGGTTTTCCTTTACAGGCATAATGGATGTAATTAATTGTACTTATACAAGACTCAGTCTCTAACTAAACTTTCTATACAGGCCCAAGATAAATTTTGAATTAATTCGGAGAATTCCAGCTTTGGAACATTTCTAAGTAAGGAAAATGTCAGTATGGTCCTGTTTTCCTCTCCAACAGTTCCTGTCTTACAGTTGATTATCATTAATATCTTTAATAGAACTCATCTATTGCAGTGCTAAAAAACAGAAAATCTTTTTCCTCAGTCATTGTGCTGAGTAAAAACTCCCACTTTAAACGAGCTCCTTCTTGAAACCTATTTCTTGATGCTTATTATCATTATGGGGCAGGGGTCCGAGAGGTGTATTTCTATTTTGGTTGATTCTTTTCAGTTAGACTCAATTCTTTGTAATTTTGGCTTTAAGCTCACAATGAGGATATATGTGTTGATGAAATCTTCTGGATTTTAATTTTGGAATGATCCTTAGTTTTCAATAAACTTTCTGATCTTTGAATAAATGGTCATTTGGAACTTGAGGAAGCGGGGGCCTTCTTTGTGTGGCTCCTGGAGCTCCTAGACCGCGCTTAATAGCACATTCTATACCAATTCTTCTGCATCCAAATTTACAAGCCTGTAAAAATACTCACAACATAAATTAGATTTTCATGGTAACAATTTTAATTTTCAATTGGTGGAACAGTAATTAAGTGCTAGTCAAGGGGGCCTGGTGCAGATGCACATCCACATTTGCGTGCGGGCACACACTGCATGTCAATGTACCGGTAGTTGAATTCTGTTTTTAAACACGATTTTTATTTTTAAAATATTAGAACATATATTTCTCTTTTAGTGATTTCAAGAATTTTCTTTGACACCCAGTAATCAAAAAACGAACACACACATGAATTTTTAAAGTCATTTTAAATTAGGAAATACTTAAACCAATACAGTGCTTAACAGAGAACTGCCTGCCACCCACATAATTTAAATTTTAAAAAAAACTATTTAATTAATAGAAACAAAGATTCAAGCCGTGAGATGTGTTTGTATACATGTGTGGCTATTTAACACACACACACACACACAGATTTGGCCACATGGTCCTATTGTGACATCACCGTTTTTCACTTAATCGTTCTCTTTACCCAGAGAACTACACTGACGTTTATTGGGCTTGTGCAAAATTAATGTACCAACGTCCAGAAGGAGGGTAATAGAAAACATGTACACAAAGCAGGTTTGAAATCAGTGAACAATGCCCTTGTATAGTTTAAGAGAATTAGTACTTATATCTGTGGATGACATTAGAGACTAACTATGATCTGTGATTGCTCAGACACTGTGGCTTTGGTGTCTCAGTGATGTCCACCAGGGACAACTCATAACAGTAGATGATTTGAAGTAAAAGTACTGTTAGCAACTGATAGCAAGATCCAAAAAGGAAAGTCATAACAATTCTGGAATGATCTCACTGATGTAATCAAGCAGCAGATAACAGCTTTTGTGTTGGCAAAGTCCAAATCTGTTGCTATTTGGATCTAGTGGAGGGAGCACTGAAAAGAAAGTTACAGGAAACAGCACAGTAGGCTGTGGTGTGGGAGGATGAAAACATCTTGGATTATTTCTGCTTTTTGACTTGCAGTGATTTGTGTGGTGAAAAATTAATCCTGTATGTTCAGTGTCTTTCAGAAATGCATTTAGAATAAACACTCCATAAAAAGTTGATTGAATGATAGAATTCACTCCTCAATCTGACCTCTGCACAGACTCAACTGTCCACGCAGTAAATCATGTGACTTTGAAGAACAAAAAAAGGAATTTGGAGTCGACATGGAAAGCAAACAGTACAGACTTCACAAGTAGAGACTGAGATGGAGCTGATAGAGCTGCAGTGTCCTGGGACACTAAGGCAAAGTCCCACTCTGCAGGGCCCATTCTGTTGATGCTCTCCATTCCCGAAGCAACGCCCCAGCTTCGTCGCCATGTGGCTCCCACCTTGTGTATGTAGTACAGCACATATCCGTGAGAAGCTTTTCTCAGTGACAAAGATCAACAAAACAGCATAGAGAAGTCTTCTCAATGCAGTCCATCCTGAGAACCCCCACAGCACAAAACCTGACACCAAACTTAAACCAACATCTCAAGAGAAGAAGCCAAATATCCATCTTAAACAAAATGGCATAAGAGTAAAGAAAACTGAGTACATTGGTTTGTTTTTGCTGGTGATAATATTGGAGTTAAAGCAAATATTTTTAAATTTAATTTGCTAAATTGGAATAAAAGCAAAGAACATCGAATGTTTTGATTTATTTTAAAGCACTTTTTATTTTTTATGTTTTTTCGGTCTGTGACCTCAAGTGTGCTTTGAGTTTTGGCCCTATGTGCAATGAAGTAAATTTACTGAGTACATGAACAGAAAAAATGAGGTAATAAACTGAGGAATCAGAAAGCTATGTGTGTTTGCTTGAACTGACCATCCAACATGCTACTGGTTTTCAGTTTAGTTGATTATTTGGTCTATGATATAATCATCCAACAGTAAGAAAACCCACCTCCAACAAACAGAAATTGGGCGATATCAGCGTCAGAGACATAATTTAGCCAGGTCTGTACAGAAACTGTGGTCGTGAATTTTTAACAATGGAACTTTTCTGAGCTTGATTAAATACAGAGGATTCTGATGGATCCAAGGTAGTTTTCTCTGTCAACTGGTCTGGGTTTCTTCTCTTGAAGAGAGACCTGGATGACTGAGAACTTACACAGACATTCTGATGGATCAACGTACACCTGTTGAATAGGTGTGAATGTGTCTTAGGTTTCAGGAGAGAGACCACTTCCTCCCTGTGAAGGAGTGAATTTCAAGCTTGCGAGAAAGAAACCTGAGGTTGTGGAAGCAGAAGCAGCAGCAGCAGCAGCAGCAGCAGCAGCAGCAGCTGGGGGGGCCGTCCA
Organism: Takifugu rubripes; assembly: GCF_901000725.2. NCBI lineage: Eukaryota > Metazoa > Chordata > Actinopteri > Tetraodontiformes > Tetraodontidae > Takifugu > Takifugu rubripes. Next base: position 800,484 of record NC_042289.1, read on the forward strand.
GCAGCCTCACATGCTGGCGCTGTGTTTGAATGAGACAGGCTGGGTTTATATTACAGAGGCTTCTTCTGGATCCACAATCTGTCCGGCTGGACTGTTCCCCTGGGTAAAGTCCACCTCCAGAAAGTCCAACTGCTCATTGTCCTCAGACATTTTTGCTTCTTCCTCCCTCTCTTTGCTTTGCCTTTGGCACGTGCCTGACTTGGCTGGGCCAACCATAGCCAGGCAGATGGCACCGACTCCCATTCCGGCTGCACAGGAGTAGAAGGCAGCTCCATAATTGTGAGTGACATCCACCAACACACCTGCAAGGAAGGATTAGGCAGATGTTGGGATCCAGGGAGCTTCAGAAGCACTTACAACACCACTAACTGGCCCAAACTGGTGCAGACTCCTCATCTGTCCCACTATTAATTATCATCAACCAAGTTTAGTTTTTACTTCAACAGCTTTTAAACATTTAAATCTGAATACAGGAATTAGTAGTAGACTATTTTTAGATTTAATAATCAAATTGGAGATAGCTTTACCTCCCAGGGGAGGTCCTGCCAGTCCAGCAAAGCTCTGGATGAAAACATACACTCCCACACACGACGCCATCTTCTGGACGCCCACCACATCCTCCTCAGCCAGCATGGGGATGTGAGTGGATGCCACGGTGCCCAGGAAGTAGCCATACAGGATGCAGCAGACCACTAGACCCCAGAACTCCCACACGATAGTGAAGGCCACCAGCACCAGCGACAGCAGAACCACGCAGGCCAGCAGCACCAGGGTTTTCCTGCAGCTCACTTTGTTCAGCACCACTCCGATAGAGAGGCGACCGAAGATCTCAGCCACCGCCATCACAGAGAGCATGTAGGAGGCCATGCTTGGCTCAATCCCCCGGCTTTTGCTGAGTTCAATGATGTAAAGCTGTGGAGCAAAGAAGCCAAGTGTGGCAAACAGGCCAAAACAGGAATACCAGATGAAGGCACCATCTTTAAGCACAGAGAAGTCCAGGAGTTGGGGCCTGGAGGGCTGTAGAGAACCTGCCTGTAGCTCTAAAAGTTCACCCTCCTTGACTGGAGTTGAGACTGTGGACAAGGAGGGCTCCTGTCCTTCTTTGTCCTCAACAGCTAACTTTATCATAGCTCCTTCTTCAGCAGCCCTCAGGTCTACATCGGAAGCATAAAGGGATGTAATGCCTGAGTCCTCTGAGTCCTTTGATGCTCCTGAACTGACCGAGGTTATGGTTTGTTCATTTTCCAGCTCGTAAACAGCCTCAAGCTGCTTCAGGGAAACGTGCTCTTTGTCTGTTTCGCTGGCTTCTTTTTCAGAATCTGCTTTTATAATAATTGGACGAAGGAGAAGTCCACAACCAATCACCGAAGCCTGAAAGATGCCAAGGAGGACGAGACAATAGCGCCAGCCAATGTGTTCCTTCAGCGCAGTGAGGGCTGTGAGAAAAGACAGGCAGGATCACTAAAATGGGACTGGGTATTGAAGAATTTTCATTTCTAAACAGTCTGAAGCCTACGGTGAACCTGCAATATTCAAGAAAGGCGACTATTATTGTTCAAGAACACATTTTCGTCCTATTGAACTCATCACTCACCAGGTGCAAAAGCAAATAGGGCGAAGGATTCCCCCGACGAAGCGATGGAGGTGACGAGAGCGCGCCGTTTGGAGAAATACTGAGCGAGGAGTGTGACGGTGGGGAGGAAGGAGAGGCAGTAGCCAAGGCCTGTAAAAGAGGTAAAAGGGGACATGACAGCCACTGGCCGGCAGGTTGGAACACTGCGTGACTAGGGGGATGGTTCAAGATCAAGGTGTCAGGTGACTCCTTTGTCATAGGTGGTATGATTCAGTTTTGCTACAGCTGCTGAAAGACAAAAAGCATGTAAAGACAAAAAAGAGAGACAAGGAGAGAGGGGAGAAGGAATTATAAAGTTAGCCCCGGTCTGTTTCAGATGCAGAAATGTGTATCACGATGGGAAAGCTAGAAAAAAGCAATTCGATTTCTGGTACAAATCTGCAATCACCAATTTCGATGTTCATTGTTCTGCATTGTTCCCTGGCCACCAGTTTCATTAAACCCATCTGAAAAGGAATTTAATGTTTTATGGAACATGTTCATCTGCTGTGTGCTAGCATTCATTACTAGAGAATTGAACAGTGATGTTGCCCTGACTGTGTTGTCGAACATCTTGATGTCCCTTACTTCTAATGTTAGGCTGTCAAACATAACAAGCAGTTATTTCATCTAATATCAATCAAACAGCTGTGGGAAGCTGCAGCCAATGTTAAATTCAGATGAGTGATAGCAGCGTGGAACCTGGAAGCTGCTTGTTCACTTTCATGTGGCATATACAAAAAAACGGATTAAATTCTAACTTATGATGAAGCCAGACTACCAGAGAAGCCTTGGAAAGAACCCTCATACTTTCAAATGAATGATAGTTGTTTAATGGATGAACTTGTAAATGCCACTGTGAGACTTTGACATGTACCTGAAACAAGACCGATGGTGATGTACATCTCATTGATGGAGGTGCTGAATGCGGAGGTGATGGTTCCGAGGCTGATCAGGAAGCCTCCCATCATCACCACTGGACGATGGCCAAAACGGTTGCTCAAGAACGTGGACAATGGAGCTGGAAGGGTTCAATGAAGCATTACACCATACTTGTGCTTTACGAAGGTTGAGCAAGTAATTGTACTCTTATTTTAAGTATGTTTAATTTTTATTGCCATGTTAGCCACTGTTAACGTCTTTCAATTACCTGTGACGGTAAAGATGAAGGCACATATGGAGATGACCCAGGACACTCGATTGTTGCTCTCCCCAAACTCTTCCATGAGATCCTGGAGAAAGACCCCCAGGCTCTTGAGAATCCCATAGGTGCAGATCTCGACCACAAAGAAGGCTGCAGCCACCGTCCAACCCCAGCCGCCTTCAGGCACCTCTGGGTAAACATTTGGACCCAAACACTTTTGGAAACTGGGCGACCTCATGGCTACAGGGGTTGGTCCACTAGATAGAAAAAGGGGTATAGGTTTAGCATTTGTGCACATCATTAACATTACTATAATTGTTTGAGTATGCCTTGACCAAAGATTGATGGTTGAGGCAGCAGACATGGACTATGATTCTGGTTAAAGGTGGTGTTTGGAGAGAGAGGTTCTGGACTTTTACAATAATAATACAACTGTTTAGATTTGATACAAAAAAAATCATCAGTCTTTGAATATGGAACAATGCCGATGAGCAAATGTTGCACAAAAAGGACGTGGCATCTGCATGCAGCACATAAGCCACAGAACCACAGCTGGCACTTGTAGCTTCTCAGTTATGACATGAGGACCTCTTTAAGTTTTTGAGCTATGTTGTGATGGTGCTGATAAAAATAAGCAGTAACTGCATTTCTGGCTTGGTGTAACAGGTTCAGTTATATCTCATAGCTGGCAGCAAATATGGCAGCTGACATATATTGGATGACTTTGGAATGAACATTAAAATCATTCAAAAATAAAGAGGTCTTGCTTAAGCAAAAGCAATAAAATGGAAATACACTGTAGAATGTAAACTGATGGTGAGATGTAATGTATGGGTGTAGATGTAATTGATTAGGATACAGGAAGTAACATAAAATGGATGTATTTATTTATGAATATGATGTTTATCACTTTGGGGGTCATTACTGCAATTGCTTTTGTTATTCACACAGCTAAGATAGCTATTTGATCCCAATAACGCCCCTGTTTTTCCACTGTCATGCCACGACAACAAAGGTAGCAGAATCATTTTAATTCCATCCAAAAGGCGGGGAAAACTGCAGCGCAGGAATGTGGCAATGTCGGAGAGTTCTTTTTTTTTTTTTTTTACAAACAAAGGGAGGCGTCGAAACAACAAATACAATGATAAAATATTTCTCAGATATATTCAGAATGAGTCAGGGGCATTTAGGCTCACCTGCAAATGCTCTTCAGAGACATACGATCGGTAAATTATAGGATATTTATGTTTAAAACGTTTTTCAGACTGAGAATTGTTAAGCTGTTTAATGTATCTAAAGCAGAGTCTTATTAAAAGCAAAACAATATATGCCCGCACATTCTGAGAGCAAAAGCAGAGACATTTTGAGCGCGACCGTTGCTCCAATGAGCTCAGCATCCGGCCGCTGGAGTCCCTCAACTTTTACTTACCGGCTCTATACTGTAGCTCGAAAAAAGACAAAACAACAAACAACAGCCTTTTGTCGAGACAAAGGTAGGGTTTTCGGTCGTCTTGTCACCGTACCATGATTTTGAATTTATTATGATATAGCTAACTTCCAAAATAAAAGGTCCAGAAATACAGTATACGCAGGGTGTTAAAAATGATAGGTGTACAAAAAGATAGGAGACAAGTTTAACCTAGCTTGTGTTGTTTCTATTCTCGCCTCGCCTGTTGTCTTTGGTAAAATAGTTCCTGTCTGGTTTAGCTACCGACAGCTCTTTACCGGCTCAAGCCGGTATCCCAACGCATGCGCGCAAAACTGGTCCATGAACGCGCTGAGCGAGCTGTGAGATGAGAGACACCCCGACACGTGCTTGGATATCGCGTGTTTGCTGTAAGGATGCCTTTCAGTGCCTGCGGGATTTGGAGATATAGGCGGTTACTAAAGAGGGTTTTTATATAGTCTAGAGTTCTTTATGGCGTACAATTATCCTGCACCACCACTGCGTTAAAAGCTGTAATGCTAGCCGTAACTACGACCCTAAATGAATGCTGCTGTCCGGAGTAATTTACTACAGTACAGGATGAGAGTGAACGCATCAGGGCGCGCGCACTACGAAGCACATGCAAATGTGAGCGCGGCTGACATGAACAGGTTTATTCCAGTCAAGAGGCGACATCCTATTATACTATCTCTCCCTCTCCCTCCCTGTGTTTGTGCCTGTTTACAAAGACAAAAATGTAACAAGGTCATTTACCCACATATTGTTACACCAAAAACTAATCTTTGAATTACTTGGAATGCCTCCAATGACTGTATTGCTCATCTTGTATTCGAGGGTTAGCCTTGGTGAAAGGATTACTGATTGAGGTTGCATAGACTATGATTAGAGAATCATGGTGCCTGGAGAGAAATGTCTTCTTTAAATGGACATTGATCAACTATAGATTGCTTTATGATCAAAGTCTTTTGTCTTAATCTTTTAGAAGATCAAAGGTCCCTCCCAAATCTAGAAATAAATTTAAATTCTAAATTTAACGAGCTCCTCCTTTGAACATTATTAACATTTCCAGAAAAGTTTTAAGTTTTAGGGATTTTGACAACACAAATAAACGGTGGCTGTTACATAATTTCTTTGAAGGATGTAAGCAGCATCCTCACATATTGTTACGTTCCTCTAAAACTAAGATTCCAATTAATTGTATATACCTTCAATGACTTTGCTATCATTGCGCGTCTTGTATTTGAGGGTTAGCCTTGATGTTGATTGAGGTAGCGAGTACAACCCAGTATCATGTATCTGGTCCACCATGATAGTGTTACGCTTTGCCTCTCAGGGTGAAAACAAACAGAAAGTCAAACGCAAAAACACTGCCTGTCACATCACCTCCTTGCCAGAGGTAAACTTCCTTGGCCTAGGCAACTAAAAAAAAAAAAAAAAGCAGTGACCTCTGCCAAGTAGGACATTTCCGCACTGTGACTTACATGACCTTTTGCCTCTCAGCTTTGACAAGAACACCAGTTGTTTGGAGTAAATTTTTGAATCATTTTCCTTACAAACAAAAATCAAACACGAGATGCCACATAACGTCCTTGGCAGTAAACCTCCTCTGCAGAGGTCAGTATACCGAGTTAAGACTAAAGGTAACAATGTAACACTTAAGATGCATAATCCTTTCCACTATATGCATCTTCTTTCTCATAATACAAGAGAATAATCATAGCTATAGCTGTAATTGTAAATGTGTCAAATATATTGCCTCTATGGAGACACTGCTCTATGGAGAAACAGCAAAATTTCCTCACTTTGGACCAATCATATTTGCACCACATGGGCTACAAGGTTGGGATGACCATGGGAACTGCCTCATAAAACTATAGTATCTTAAACTCTATAAATAACACAGATGCCAACATTATTTATTTATTTATCTATTACAGGATTAACAGTAAATAAAAAATGTTATATCTTTTAACTCCCCAATCTGGCCAGCGATTAAATGTTTAGTCGCATGTCGTTGCTTTGTCGCTGGCTGTCACGGTGGTGTCCCGAAAACCAGGTGTCCTTTGTAGACAATGAGAGCCGTTTTTGGGGAAAACCTGGTCTGATTAGGAGAGACGGTGTCCATCCCACACGGGATGGTGCCTTTCTCATTTCTAGTAACTTGGCCAATTTTATTAGACCCAAAGTGACCTGACAAACCAGGGTCCAGACCAGGATGCAGAGTTGTAGTCTTACCCACCTATCTGCTGCTTCCATAGAACCCTCATCCACTAACAATAAGATATTTAACACTATAGAGGTAGTCTGTGTTCCACGGTTAAAAGTTCACCAAGCACAGAGCAAGGGAGTCGTCAATCACCATAAACTTATTAAAATTAACACCAAAGCACAAATAGAAGACACTAACAGCACAATTAAATGTGGACTATTAAATATTAGATCTATTTTGTGCAAATCCCTGTTAGTGCACGACCTGATAGTGGATCATCACATTGATTTATTCTGTCTTACTGAGACCTGGCTTCAAAAGGAGGAGTATGTTAGCTTAAACAAATCTACTCCTCCACTTATCATATTCCTCATGGTACTGGTTGAGGAGGGGGAGTGGTGTAATCTATCACTCCAAGTTATTAATTAATCCTAGACCAAATAATGGTTCTAGTTCATTTGAAAGCCTGACTCTTGGCATCACCCATCTGAACCGGAGGACAGAAAAGCCACTTTTGTTTGTAGTTGTATATTGGCCCCCTGCTGGGCCACATTCAGAGTTCCTGTCTGAGTTCTCTGATTTCTTATCTGACTTGGTCCTTAGAACGGACAAAGTCATTATCATTGAAGACTTTAATATCCATGTAGACGTTGTAAATGACAGCTTTAGAAATGGCTTCATTTCATTACTTGAGTCAGTTAGTTTGTCAGTGTTCCTTCAGAACCCACTCCTGTCAGATCATTCATTGATCACTTTTACATTTATGATTAAGGATTCTTCTATCCTCAGAACACAGTCTTACGATAGCAGATGTTTTTCAGAAAATGCTGTAGCTAAGTTTAAGGAAGCAATCCCTGTGCTAATCCCAGGACCACAGTGTGTATCCCCAGGGATCAATCATTATAATCTTAGCCTGCTGAGGTTGCTGAAGGTGCAACCTCACTGAGAATCATGCTTGATTCTGTTGCCCCCCTGAAAAAGAAAATAGTAAATCAGTAAATCTGGTATAATTCACATATCAGGACCCTCAAGCAGAAAGTGCAAAGACTAGAAAGGAAGTGGCATTCTTGTAAAATAGATAGCTATCATGTAGCCTGGAAAGACTGTCTATTAGTTTACAAAACGGCCCCCCGTAAGGCTAGAACAGCTTATTTTTCTTCTTTAATTGAGGAAAATAAGAACAACCCCAGGTTTCCAAGGTAGTTTTCTCTGTCAACTGGACTGGGTTTCTTCTCTTGAAGACGTTTCGCCTTCTATCCAGAAGGCTTCTTCAGTTCTGAAATCGCTGGGGAGAGAGCTTGAGAATATATAGCCCCTGGACCATTTGCATGCTAATGATCTGGGTGGTCACCTGAGAGTCGTTAGCAGGGTCGTTGGTCGGGTCGTTGACCTAGTTTCTGTTGAGATGTCTCCCCTTTGTCTGCTGGGTCACATGGTGATGAGTCACTGGGTCTCTTGGAATGGTGTGAATGTTTGTTTTGCTGTTGGAAGGAGTGGAGGACTGCATTGTATGTGGGTGATAGGAAGTGCCTCAGGCCACCACCCCTGTTTAAGGATGGTTTCTCCAATTTAACATGGATAGCTTCCTTGACCCCCCTTTCGAACCAGCGGTCTTCTCTGGCCAGTATCCGTGCTTGGCTGTCCTCGAAGGAGTGCCCACTCTCCTTTAAGTGTAAGTGGACTGCTGAATCCTGACCCGAAGAGGTGGCACGTCTGTGTTGTGCCATTCTTCTGTGTAGAGGTTGTTTGGTTTCCCCAATGTACAGTTCCTTGCATTTCTCCTGGCACTGTAACAGCATAAACAACATTACTTTGTTTGGGTCTTGGTGTCTTGTCCTTTGGGTGTACTAACCTCTGTCTGAGGGTGTTGCTGGGTTTGAAATGAACCGGTATGTCGTGTTTCTGGAGGATCCTCCTAAACTTCTCCGAGACTCCAGACAGGTAGGGGATGGAAACGCTGCGGCGTTTGTTTCTCTCCTCCTCTCCTTTGCTGAGGTCTTGCTTTCTTGAGGTTTTGGTGAAGGCCCAGTCTGGGTAGCCACATGTTTTGAGAGCTGTCTTAATGTGGTTCTGTTCCTTCTTTCTGCCTTGGGATGTGGTGGGTATTTCCCTGGCCCGGTGTTGGAGAGTTCTGATCACTCCCAACTTGTGTTCCAGTGGGTGGTGAGAGTCAAACTGGAGGTACTGGTCGGTATGTGTAGGTTTTCTGTAGACTTCGATGGTGAGATTTCTGTCCTCAGTGATCTTGACTGCGCAGTCCAGAAAGGCCAGACTGTTTCCTTTTACCTCTTCCCGGGTGAATTTTACATGCTCGTCTGTTTTGTTGAGGTGATCGGAGAACGCTTCCAATTCTTGTATTTGAATTTTGACCCAGGTGTCATCCACATACCTGAACCAGTGGCTTGGCGCAGTTCCTGTGAAGGATGTCAGGGCCTGGGATTCCACCTTCTCCATGTATAGATTGGCAACTATAGGGGATACTGGTGAGCCCATGGCACAGCCATGTTTCTGCCTGTAGAAGCCTTCTCTGTACTGGAAATAGGTGGTGTTCAAACACAGGTCCAGCATGGTGCAGATTTGGGCCGGTGTTAAGGTTGTTCTTTCTGTAAGATTCTTGTCCAATAGAAGGTGCTTGTGGATGGTGTCTATGGCGCTGGCGGTGGGGATGCACGTGAAGAGTGACGTGACATCATAAGATACCATAGTCTCTTCTGGAAGTAGTGTGAGTCCAACGACTTTTTGAGCAAAGTCTTGGGAGTTTTTGATGTGGTGTGGGGTGTTACCAACCATGGGCGACAAGATGGAGGCCAAGTATTTGGAAATGTTGTAGGTTACCGAATTGATGCTGCTTACTATGGGTCTGAGAGGGGTCCCTGGTTTGTGGATCTTGGGCAATCCATAAATGCAAGGGATGGTTTCTCCTGGATATAGACGGTAGTATTGTGGTCTGTCAATGGCTTTATCCTTTTCCAGTTTCTGTAGTAAGTCTACCACCTTCTTCTTGTATGAGCTGGTGGGGTCCCGTTTGAGTTTCTCATACGTGGCGGTATCTGTCAGAAGACTGAGTATTTTGGTGTCATAGTCAGTGGTATTGAGTACGACCGTGCACCTACCTTTGTCAGCTGGTAAGATGGTGATGTTCTTGTCCTTGGCTAAGGATGCAATGGCTCTTTTTTCCTCATTCGTGATATTGGAGGTGGGAGGTTTTGCACTAGCAAGAGCGGCTGTTACCTTGAGTCTAATCTGTTCTGCTTCTGCTTCCGGGAGTTTGTTGTTTCTAATGGCAGTCTCAGTGGCTGTGATGAGTTCGACAGTCGGTACCTCTTCAGGGGTGACTGAAAAATTCAAACCTTTGGACAGCACTTCCTCCTCGGCTTGTGTGAGCTCCCTGTCTGATAGGTTTTTTACCCATTTCTCCCGTTGTGAGTCAGACAGGGATGTGACATGGTTGGAGAAGGGGTTGGTTCCGCTGGGGTTGTGTTTTGCCAGTAGGGTGGTGAATTTTCGGATCTGACGTTCCTTGGTCCTGGTGTGTTGGGTGTGCTGAGTCCTGGAAACGAGTTTGGCTATTTCTTCCATTACTTCAGAGGGGAGCAGTAGGTGTAGTTCCTCCCTTCTTTCATCTAACTTAGCTTCCAGGGTGTTTATGGTAAAGTGGATTTGTCTGATCCTTTCATTGAGTAAGCGTTTTTCCGTCATGTGAAGAATTACCTGGGCTCTGTGTCCTTTTTACTGTTGATCTGATGCGTAGACAGGTGGGAGTCATCTTCTGCTGTCGACATCTGAGGTTGTAGCGGAGGTGGTTCTTAAAGTCCGCTAACTTCTTGGCTGTTTTCTCAAGCTCTCGCACCAACCGAAGGGTATCTCTCCCAAAATGTGATGCAAGATGTCTGGAGAAATGCAAGGAACTGTACATTGGGGAAACCAAACAACCTCTACACAGAAGAATGGCACAACACAGACGTGCCACCTCTTCGGGTCAGGATTCAGCAGTCCACTTACACTTAAAGGAGAGTGGGCACTCCTTCGAGGACAGCCAAGTACGGATACTGGCCAGAGAAGACCGCTGGTTCGAAAGGGGGGTCAAGGAAGCTATCCATGTTAAATTGGAGAAACCATCCTTAAACAGGGGTGGTGGCCTGAGGCACTTCCTATCACCCACATACAATGCAGTCCTCCACTCCTTCCAACAGCAAAACAAACATTCACACCATTCCAAGAGACCCAGTGACTCATCACCATGTGACCCAGCAGACAAAGGGGAGACATCTCAACAGAAACTAGGTCAACGACCCGACCAACGACCCTGCTAACGACTCTCAGGTGACCACCCAGATCATTAGCATGCAAATGGTCCAGGGGCTATATATTCTCAAGCTCTCTCCCCAGCGATTTCAGAACTGAAGAAGCCTTCTGGATAGAAGGCGAAACGTCTTCAAGAGAAGAAACCCAGTCCAGTTGACAGAGAAAACTACCTTGGATACAATGACCTGGATGACTGAGAATTTACACAGACAACCCCAGGTTTCTTTTCAGCACTGTTGCCAAATTGACCAAGAGTCACGGTGTTTTAGATCCACGTATCCCTTCTTCCCTTAGTGGTGAAGACTTCATGAGCTTCTTCACTGATAAAGTTCTAGCTATCAGAGAAAAAGCTAACCAAGCCATCCCAACAACTGGACCATCACCAGATGTGTTGACTGTGGGAACATACAGGTTCTCCAACGAGCCCTTAAACTCCTTCAGCCCTATATATTTTTCTGAGGCGTCATTGCTAATTCAGAAATCCAAGTCCACCACGTATCTTTTAGATCCCATCCCAACACACCTGTTGAAGGATGTTTTACCATTGATAGGCAGTTCTGTCCTGGACCAGATCAATTGTTCCCCGGTCCTACAAGGTGGCAGTGATTAAGCCGTTGCTTAAAAAACCATCACTGGATCCTGAAGTATTAGCAAATTATAGGCCGATATCCAACCTTCCTTTTATCTCTAAAATTCTTGAGAAGGTTGTGTTGACTCAGTTACTGGAGCACCTGCAGAGGAACAGCCTATTTGAGAATGTTTGTTTTGCTGGTGGAAAGAGTGGAGGACTGCATTGTATGTGGGGGATAGGAAGTGCCTCAGGCCACCACCTCTGTTTAAGGATGGTTTTCCCAATTTGACATGGATAGCTTCCTTGACCCCCCTTTCAAACCAGCGGTCTTCTCTGGCCAGTATCCTTACTTGGCTGTCCTCGAAGGAGTGCCCACTCCCCTTTAGGTGTAAGTGGACTGCTGAGTCTTGACCCGAAGAGGTGGCGCGTCTGTGTTGTGCCATTCTTTTGTGGAGAAGTTGTTTGGTTTGGTAGGGGAAACCAAACAACCTCTCCACAAACCTCTCCGCAAAACAAACATTCACACCATTCCAGGAGACCCAGTGACTCACCACCATGTGATCCAGCAGACAAAGGGGAGACACCTCAACAGAAACTAGGTGAATGACCCGACCAACGACCCTGCTAATGACTCTCAGGTGACCACCCAGATCATTAGCATGCAAATGGTCCACAGGGGCTATATATTTTCAAGCTCTCTCCCCAGCGATTTCAGAACTGAAGAAGCCTTCTGGATAGAAGGCGAAACGTTTTCAAGAGAAGAAACCCAGTCCAGTTGACAGAGAAAACTACCTTGGATATAACCACTGTGTTACTAAGTCTCATGATTGCTGCATTTGAATTTGAATTATTTATTTAGCACACATGCATATAAAATCACCAAAAAAATAGAATAAAATGACAAACAAGTTAAATATGTTTACATGATCATACAAAACAATAAAAAAAAGAGGTGCAGAGTTGAGGCAAGAGACCCGTAAGGGCCTGTTCGAGGCCTCTACTCACAAAAACTAACAGACAGACAGACAAACAGACAGACAAACAAACGCCGGCAAAAACATAACCTCCTTGGCGGAGGTAATAAAGACAATAATAATCACAATAATTGCTGCATTTCTACACCTAATGCGATGGTTGGAACTGCTTCTCTTTGGAGAGGCATCTAATGTCAGCTGGCAGTGATGATGATGCTACTCGAAGCTGATTTTCCAAGTTGGGGTCAGTCAGTCTTGAGCGGAAGCACTTTGCAAGTGTCAGTTTTGAAAAGAACTGTTCACAGCGGTACGTTGTTCCAAACAGAGATGCAAACTTCAGGGCATGTCTCCTCAAGATGGGAAAATCCTCAGCACTAACGTACAGTTTGTAAAAGTCCAGTAGAGAGAGGTTGTTGTACTTAGCTTTGAGTTCGTTGTTGTTTTGCAGCTCAATTATTTCCATTTGGAATTTGTCTGGCACATCAAATGGTTCCACATTAAACGGCATAGCAAACATGTCTAGTTCCCTTTGTATGTTTTTCACATCATGAAACCTCTCATCAAATGCCTGAACGAGTTTTGCACATTCACCAGCATATTCAGTCATAACATCAGGCTTTTGTTCTTGCAGGGTGGGAAAGTGCACAGTGTTTCCCCTTTCCAGTTGTCCTTGCCACAGCCTTAACTTCACTTCAAATATTTTCACATTTGAAAGCAGAGAGCTGACGAGCTGGTTGGGACCTTGCAGCTTGATGTTTAGCTCTGACAGGTGCTTGGTGATGTCCACCATGAAGGCCAGATCACTGAGGAACTTGCCATCATTGAGCTCCATGACAGGTTTCCCCTTCATCTCCATGAAGTGTTTGACCCGTGTCTTCCCGCAGTGTATAAAACCGTGCGAGCATATTTGCATGACTCAGCCATCGCACTTCACAGTGATAAACCAGATCACTGTACTCTGACTCAAGCTCCTTGAACTGGCGGTTGTTCAGCCCTCTGCTTTTGATGAAGTTTATGGTGGACACAACGGTTTTCATCACATTGTTAAGCTTCAGGGAATGTGCACACAGACTCTCTTGATGTATGATACAGTGGCACACAACTATATCACTTGGATCCAGACCCAGACGGCTCATTTCTTTTTTGACTAATGCAGTCAATCCCTTTTGCGTGCCAACCATTGTGGGTGCTCCATCAGTGGCGATTCCGCTCAACTTCTCAAATGGCAGTTCAAAATTGTTCATGGCCACAACAACTTGACTGAACAAATCCTCACCTTTACTAGTGCCATGCATGGCTTGCAAAGACAACAACTCCTCCTTTATTTCAAACTTGGCGGTAATCCCACGCACAAAAATGGCAAGCTGCGCTGTGTTTGTGATGTCAGTTGTCTCATCACAGGCCAGAGAAAAATACTCAAAGTCTCTTGCAGTGTCCTTCAGTGTTTTTTCAATATTTTGTGCCATGTCAGTAATCCTGTCTGCAACGGTTCTTCGAGACAAACTAACGCTTTGAAAATGTTTTACTTTGTCCGGCGCGAGAACCTCAGCGGCGGCTACGAGGCACTCCTTCACGAACTCTCCTTCGGCGTGAGGTTTCAGCTTTGTGGCTATTAATTCACTCACCACAAAACTTGCACGTGTAATATTCTCTCTGTCGGTACATGGTCGTATGAAAGCTGCTTGCTGAGCCTCCAAACTCCGACTAAGAGCATTAATTTTATCCACACGCATCTGTCCTTTCAACTCGTCGAGTTTAGCGTGTTTCGAGCTGTAATGGCGCTCGAGATTTGCCTTTTTCATCACTGCCAGCGCCTCGCCACAAACTAGGCACACTGGCTTGCCTTTTATTTCGACAAAGAAAAGATCATTTGTCCATTTCTCCTGGAATACACGGCATTCTGCATCCACCTTTCTTTTCTTGACAGTCGCCATGATGCATCAATTTTTCGTCCGTGTCAATCAGTCCAGCCCACTACTTACATCACATGCTGTGTTCACTGACCCTGACCTTTGCTCGTAACCGTCTGTTTTATCTCAGAAAACGAATGGCTGCCGATACGTTTTTTAATGATTTAAAAAAAAAAATTCATTCATACTACAATCTTATTGTGTTGCGGGCCAGTAGAAATGGTCTCGCGGGCCGTATACGGCGCGGAGGCCTGCTTTAAGCCAAGGTCATTAAACACCTGCTGACATCCAAAAATGCAATAAAAATCAAACACCTGGTCCACTGCCATCCACTTAAAAGATGAAGACTGAGAAGAAAAAGCTGTTTCATTGGGTCTATCATATTCAGTGAAAATTAAAGAAAAAAAGGGAAATGGAACCCAATGGGTCCACTTTACCCACTGCATCCTGTCCAAAGACAAAAGTAATGCTGCTATTGATGTTATCTGTTATGTTGCTGTTTGATTTTTATTAATTTATTTTTATTTTGGGGGGACTGTGTGACTGACATGAGGAGCGAAAACGGTCCTGTATACTGGATAGTATTGACCGTGTGACTGACACGAGGAGAGAAAACAGTCCAGTACTCTTAGATTATGTTGACTGTGTGACTGAGACGAGAGTGAAAATACCTCTGAATTAGAGTATTGCGTTACAACACCTAGGTAGAAGACTTGCCATGGTCTGCATGTTTCAGGTCCATGAACTCATCCCCTTAGTTGATTGTGTGACAACCAAGGAATAGAAAAAGATGTGGAAAGTGGAAAAAGAGCTTTAGGGGTTGGATTTTGTCTATTTGTCTTGTTGTATTGTCTTGTTTGTGAATATTATGTCTATATTGTACATGTATATAAGTCTTTTTTTTTCTCAGATGACATCCCTCATATTTTGAGATGGGTAAAATACTTTTTAAAAAGGGCAGAAGAGCTGCACAAAGGATCAAACTCTGCAATGGTGTAAGTTGCAACCATGACACTAATGACCAAACTTACATCTGTGCTGCAGCTGATTGGAGAGGACAACCCAGCTGTCCTATGGTGATGGAGAAACTACCCACCTGAGAACCATTTCAGTAATTGCCTCACTGGACAACTATAAAGATGGCCCTCAACTCTACCTTTATGCTCCCCTAAACATTGCAATCCCCTAACCATTAGCTTACAGTACCTGAACAAACTTACTGACCCATTTGGACGATTTAGAATCATTGTGACTGACCCCCAACATGATGAATTAGGCAACAGGACAAAGAAGGATATGACAACTGAATTTTACCATACTCACAATATTGAAAGCATGGTATTTCCAAAAGAGCCATGGTACCTCCACCCTTCTGATGTATGAGCGACAACTACAGCTGCTAGACACGCAACCAACTGGCAGAAAAATGACTGCAAATGAGCCAGCTGAATCTAACACCAAGCTTGAGATCTCTGAGAGTGAGATGTAGGACAACAACACACACCGTGCCAGGGGAACCACTGCAGCGATGGGCTTGTGAAGATGTTTTGACCTAAAACAATTGGCCGACTTCTAAACAGCTCATCCATTCACACTGTCTAGAAGAAAGTTGCCTGAGGTAATGGTCTTCACAATGGCCAATTGATGTTAGATTGTGAACAGGACAAAGTTTTAGCTATGACTCATATATTCATCCAAAATAGTCAACTATAATCATCACAGCTATGATCCATGGAAGCACATAAATTGCAAGAGAGAGAGCACAAAAATAAGATCCATATCTTGAGCGATAGATGCTGCAAACTACAGGCATATTTCACAATCGTTACAAATTCAGATAAATAAATATGTACCAAAGCACATTCAAGATAAAGAGATCTATAGATAAAGCTGTGTTGAGATATCGAGATAAATATCATATCAGACATTTGAGGTATTGTAGAATGTAGAAAGATACTGATTTGGGGAGAAAATCTCCATTTCACACATTTGACTCAATCATTTTATAGTTGAAAATATTATGACCATTAGAAGAAGGTGACACACAATTAGAGTAAAATAAAATATATGATAAATGGTGAGTAGGAGAACAAGAAAGTGGGGGAAAACATTTTGGGGAGTATAATAGGCCTACTGGACTGGGCTTAGGGCATCACCTTCACTGTGCCATGTTCTGTTAGGCCTTGCAGTGTCACACATTTTTAGAGCATCCAGCCGCAAACCATCTGGCTGGGGCTGCTGTAATCAACAGTGGAGAAAACGACAGCAGGAAGTCAACTAAAACAAGACAGAGTAAAGGCTTTCAAAATAAAACAGGAATTTGAAAAAATAACAAACATGACTAAAATAGTTGACTGAAGAACTCTACTTTTTGTTTTTGTTGTAGCATGTTGCTTTTTAATAAATTGAAAATAATGGCTGATGTTGTATTTACTTCACTTATTGATTTCCTTCCAGGATATAAATCTTTTCTGAAATTATTCATATGATTTCAACAATCAATGTCATTTAAGGGAGAAATTGAAAAAAACAGGCAAGTACATTATAACCTATGTATTTTTAAAAATTACTATGAGAGGTTAATACTTTTTGTATGAAAAAAGCCAAGTAAACACTCTTAGGCAGCATTTTTTTTATGCTGGCTTAAGTTTGGCGCAGTGTAGTATATCAAATTAAATCAAATAAATCTTTATTTATATAGCGTCTTTTACAATCAAAATTGTTTCAAAGCGCTTTCCAGAATCCCAGGACCTAACCCCAGACAAGCAACAGTGGCAAGCAAAAACTCCCCTTTAACAGGAAGAAACCTTGAGCAGGACCAGGCTCATGTAGGGGGACCCTCCTGTTGATGGCTGGCTGGGTAGAGAGGGAGGAGAAG
Source organism: Takifugu rubripes (assembly GCF_901000725.2). Classification (NCBI taxonomy): domain Eukaryota; kingdom Metazoa; phylum Chordata; class Actinopteri; order Tetraodontiformes; family Tetraodontidae; genus Takifugu; species Takifugu rubripes. Next base: position 817,534 of record NC_042289.1, read on the forward strand.
GGGAGGACAGTTAGAGAAGAGAATAGGTAGAGATCAGGGAAATACATTAATAGTACAAGTTGCTGGTATAAGAGTAGAGTGGGTCAGCAGGGTCGGAGGTCGGCAGGCCAGCATACAGCTATAAAGGTGGCTAGACCTGTTGATGAACACAGAGAGAGGGGGGCGCAGAGAGAGACTATACAAGAAACAACATCATCAACGATCTACTCGGAGAGGAGAGGAGAGGAGAGGAGAGGAGAGGAGAGGAGAGGAGAGGAGAGGAGAGGAAGCCATGACCCGGTGGGGTGACAGAGGCCTGTCAGGTGATCATGTTCCTGGACCCCGGCAGCCTTGGCCAATAGCAGCATAACTAAGATGTTAACCTAATGATTAGACGACCCCTTAAGTATGATAATTTGTCTGTCTATGATTGTAAGTGGGACGACAGAATTAGTGACAGTAATCTTTTTCAAAGAGGAAGGTTTTATTTCTAATCTTAAAAGTAGAAATGGAGTTAGCCTCCCGTACCTGGACAGGGAGCTGGTTCCACAGCAGGGGGGCCTGGTAGCTAAATGTTTGGCCCCCCATTCTACCCCTAGAGACTCTGGGGACCACAAGTAGACCAGCAGAGAATTACAATAGTCCAGCCTGGAAGTAACAGATGCATGGACTAACTTTTCAGCATCATGCCACGTCAGTAGTTTCCTGATCTTTGTGATTGTCCTCAGGTGGAAAAAGGCACTTCTAGAGAATATTTTAATATGTGAGTTGAAGGAGAGATATTGATCAAAAGTTACTCCAAGATTCCTCACAGAGACTAGATGCTAAGGAGGTACCATCTAGAGTGAAAATATGATCTACCGGTAATCTATCCCTGAGAGGTTCAGGACCAAACACCATGACCTCAGTTTTTCCTGAGTTAAGGAGGAGGAAATTTGAAGACATCCAAGACTTTATGTCTTTAAGACAGGTCTGAAGATTCACTAACTTCTCTGTCTCCTTTGGTTTCATGGATAAATATAGCTGAGTGTCATCAGCATAATAATGAAAATTTATCCCATGCTGCTGAATAATGTTTCCTAAGGGAAGCATGTACAAGGTGAAAAGGATTGGTCCAAGTACAGAACCTTGTGCACCTCCATGGCTAACCCTACTGTATGAAGAGCGTGTTGGGGTCCAGGTTTCCGGGTTGTTTGGTTTTTCCTGCAGGGGGCGTAGTGGAGCCATGCTCCTGCCACAGGCTGACGCACCTGCGGTCTATCAGTAATCTAGCCGCCTATTTAAGGACTAAACTCCTGCTTACCAGTGTCGGAATATTTTGGTGATTTTTGGTCTCTTGTCTTTACTGCATTTCCCTGCCTGTTTGAGGTTGTTGTGAATTTCCTTCTGGTGTTAGCTGAGACGTGTTGATGAGGAAGGAATCTTCGCAGACACCAACTTCGTTATCATAGATGTTTATTGGAGAGAACAGTCAGGTATCAATCGGACGTTGCAGCATGCCCGAGGGAGGTTTCGCGGTCCCGTTGGTGAAGAACTCCGAAGTGTTGACATCGATAGCTCCTCATATGGAGAACAACCAGGAGCCTACGGGCTCCAGCGTCACCTCTTAGCAGCTTCTCTTAGCAATAACAAGACTTCCATTGCGATCTTACGGTAAGGCAGGAGACACAGGACACATGTGGAGCATATCCTAATATGGCACCAGGCTGGCTGCTAAACACATTGCGGCCTTACAGAAGTAAAGGCATGCACAGAATAGATGCACAGGCTTCAGATACTACAAGGTCTTCATGCCGTCCGGCTGTACTTCTGAAACGTGCAGAACCCGACTCCTGTGTTGGCTTCGTGCTGAAGCTCTCCGTGCTTGAACTGTTGCTTCCCTGCAGTCCAGGAGGACTGCCCTTTTTGTCTTGGTTAGATAAAACCTATTTTGGACTTTTCATCATTGCGTTCTTGACTGCTTTCGGGTCCTGTTCAAACCCAGAACTCAAAAGAGCGGATGCCATGGAAATGAGCAAACTGGTATCTATCTGATAAATATGATCTAAACCAGTCCCTTTAATGCCAATCACATATTCCTGTCCCAGCTTTTTCTCTGATAGCTAGAACTTTATCAGTGAAGAAGCTCCTGAAGTGTTCACCACTAAGGGAAGAAGGGATACGTGGATCTAAAACACTGTGATTCTTGGTTAATTTGGCCACAGTGCTGAAAAGAAATCTGGGGTTGTTCTTATTATCCTCAATTAAAGAAGAAAAATAAGCTGTTCTAGCCTTACGGAGGGTCTTTTTGTAAACTAAAAGACAGTCTTTCCAGGCTACATGATAGCTATCTATTTTAAAAGAATGCCACTTCCTTTCTAGTCTTTGCACTTTCTGCTTGTGGGTCCTGATATCTATCTATCTATCAATCAATCAATCAATCAATCATTATTTATATAGCGTCTTTTACAATCAAAATTGTTTCAAGGCGCTTTCCAGAATCCCAGGGCCTAACCCCAGACAAGCAACAGTGGCAAGGAAAAACTCCCCCTTAGCAGGAAGAAACCTTGAGCAGGACCAGGCTCATGTAGGGGGACCCTCCTGCTGATGGGGGGCTGGGTAGAGAGAGGAGAGGAGAGGGAGAGGAGAAGAGAGGAGAGGAGAGGAGATGAGAAGGAGAAGGAGAAGGAGAGGGAGAGGAGAGGAGAGGAGAGGATGGGCACAGAGCACAGAAACACAAACAAAAATACACTATTTATACAGCGGGTCAGTGGAGGTCATCATGCAGCTCCGAAGGGGGCGATACCTGTAAATGAATAGAGAAGGGAGGGGGAGAGCAGAAAAACTATACAAGAATCAGCATAACTAGTCTGCCTGATGAGGAGGAGGAAAGGAGAGTAGAGTAGAGGAAACCATGACCAAGTGGGGTGACAGAGGCCTGTCAGGTGATCATGTTTCCAGACCCCGGCAGCCTTGGCCTATAGCAGCATAGCTAAGATGTTAACCTAATGATGAGACGACCCCCTAAGTATGATAATTTGTCCGTATGATAATAACTGGAACTACAGAATTAGTAACAATAAGCTTTTTCAAAGAGGTAGGTTTTAAGTCTGATCTTAAAAGTGGAGATGGAGTCAGCCTCCCGTACCTGGACAGGGAGCTGGTTCCATAGCAGGGGGCCTGGTAGCTAAATGCTCGGCCCCCCATTCTACTCCTAGAAACTCTGGGAACCACAAGTAGACCAGCATTCTGAGAGCAGAGCGGTCTATTGGGCTGGTAAGGTGTCACTAGCTCCTCCAGGTAGGATGGAGCTAGGCCTCTGAGGACCTTGTAGGTCAGAAGAAGGATTTTAAAAATTATTCTAAATTTAACGGGCAGCCAATGAAGAGACGCCAGTACAGGAGTCATGTGATCTCTTTTGTCAATACCTGTCAGAACTCTGGCTGCAGCATTTTGGATCAGCTGGAGGCTTCTTAAAGAGTTGTTTGGACACCCTGATAATAAAGAATTACAATAGTCCAGCCTGGAAGTAACAAAAGCATGGATTACCTTTTCAGCATCATGCCACGTCAGTAGTTTCCTGATCTTTGTGATGTTTCTCAAGTGAAAAAAGGCACTTCTAGAGATTAATTTAATGTGTGAGTTGAAGGAGAGATTTTGATCAAAAGTTACTCCTAGATTCCTCCCAGAGAGACTAGATGTTAATGAGATACCATCTAGAGTGATCATGTGATCTAATCTATCTCTGAGAGGTTCAGGACCATACACCATGACCTAATGATATGTGAATTATACCAGGGGGCGCACCTCCTCTGATTTACTATTTTCTTTTTCAGGGGGGCAACAGAATCAAGCATGATTCTCAGTGAGGTTGCTGCATCTTCAGTAACAGAATCAACCTCAGCAGGACTAAGATTATAATGATTGATCCCTAGGGAAACACACGGTGGTCCTGGGATTCACACAGGGATTGTTTCCTTAAACTTAGCTACAGCATTATCTGAAAGACATCCGCGATAGTAGGACTGTGTTCTGAGCATAAAGGAATCCTTAATCATAAATGTAAAAGTGATCAAAAAATGATCTGACAGGAGTGGGTTCTGAGGGAACATCTCATTCGAGGTGTCCATGCCATCCTGCTGGACTCGTGAAACGTGCAGAACTCGACTCCTGTGTTGGCTCCGCGCTGGAGCTCTCTGTGCACCCCAGAGGTTTGAACTTGTGCTTCCCTGCAGTCCAGGAGGACTGCCCTTTTTTGTGTTGGTTAAATAAAACCTATTTTGGGACTTTTCATCACTGTGTTCTTGACTGCTTTCGGGTCCTGTTCAAACCCAGACCGTAACAATGTAGTTTTTATGCTTTTCTCCCCCCTCCAGCTATACTTGTCTTCTGCACACTCTTTCTCTCTCTCATACCTGCTCCTGCCACATCAGGTGCTGCAACTAGACCCTAGCAAAATCATCCACATTAAAATTTCTTTTGTATTAATGTATTAATTGACCTCAGGTAATTTATGAATTTTACATTTGAATATATTAAGAAAGTTCAAACCTTTTTATACAATTTTCTAAATTGTATTCCTTATAAGATAATATTTTAATACAGGTTATATGAGCCCATGTTCACACATCACAGACTGAAAAGAAAATGTACTTTTGATTTGGTACTGCACTGGCTCCCACCCTACTGTTTCAGACAATGAAATAGTGACATTTGCTGGCTATTTAACTACCTCCATTAATGACAAATGGCAATCAAAATTGATTGAGATTCATTAAATTTTGCAGAAACATGCAGGTGTCGCATTTCACAGTTGATTTGAATTCAACCATGTATCTTGGCAAATAGATAATGATCCACTAATGTCTTTGTAGATTCTCAATCATCCAGGTCATAGTTATCCAGGGTAGTTTTCTGTGTCAACTGGATTGTTTTTCTTGACACCTTATCAATCAATCAATCTTTATTTATATAGCGTCTTATACAATCAAAATTGTTTCAAGGCACTTTCCAGAATCCCAGGGCCTGACCCCAGACAAGCAACAGTGGCAAGGAAAAACTCCCCTTTAACAGGAAGAAACCTTGAGCAGGACCAGGCTCATGTAGGGGGACCCTCCTGCTGATGGTCGGCTGGGTAAAGAGAGAGAAGGGGGAGGACAGGTAGAGGATAAGATAGGTAGGAGAGGAGAGGAGAGGGTTAGAGGAGAGGAGAAGTAGAGTGAATGGGAGGTAGAGGAGAGGAGAAGGAGGAGGAGGGGAAAGAGGAGAGGAAAGGAGAGGAGAGGGAGAGGGAGAGGAAAAGGAGAAGGAGGGGGAGAGGAGAGGAGAGGAGAGGGAGAGGAGAGGCACAGAGCAGAGAAACACACACAAAAAATATGATGTACAATCACTTCAGCTGGGCCGGAGGTCATTATGCAGCTCCAAGGGCGGCGATACCTGTAAATAAATAGAGGGAGGGGGGGGGAGAAGCAGAAAAACTACACAAGAATCAGCATAACCTCTCCTCATCTGCTTGATGAGGAGAGGAAAGGAGAGGAGAGGAAACCATGACCCAGTGGAGTGACAGAGGCCTGTCAGGTGATCATGTTTCCGGACCCCGGCAGCCTTGGCCTATAACAGCATAACTAAGATGTGACCTAACGATTAGACGACCCCCTAAGTATGATAATTTGTCTGTCTATGATAGTAACTGGAACTACTGAATTAGTAACAATAAGCTTTTTCAAAGAGGTAGGTTTTGAGTCTGATCTTAAAAGTAGCGATGGAGTCAGCCTCCTGTACCTGGACAGGGAGCTGGTTCCATAGCAGGGGGGCCTGGTAGCTAAATGCTCGGCCCCCGTTCTACTCCTGGAAACTCTGGGAACCACAAGTAGACCAGCATTCTGAGAGCGGAGCGGTCTATTGGGCTGATAAGGTATCACTAGCTCCTCCAGGTAGGATGGAGCTAGGCCTCTGAGGACCTTGTAGGTCAAAAGAAAGGTTTTAAAAATTATTCTAAATTTAACGGGCAGCCAATGAAGCGACGCCAGTACAGGAGTAATGTGATCTCTTTTGTCAATACCTGTCAGAACTCTAGCTGCAGCATTTTGGATCAACAGGAGGCTTCTTAAAGAGTTTGGACACCCTGATAATAAAGAGTTACAGTAGTCCAGCCTGGAAGTAACAAATGCATGGACTAACTTTTCAGCATCATGCCGCGTCAGCAGTTTCCTGATCTTTGTGATGTTCCTCAAGTGAAAAAAGGCACTTCTAGAGACTAATTTAATGTGTGAGTGGAAGGAGAGATTTTGATCAAAAGATACTCCTAGATTCCTCACAGAGAGACTAGATCAGGGGTCGGCAACCCAAAATGTTGAAAGAGCCATATTGGACCAAAAAAACAAGAAACAAATCTGTCTGGAGCCGCAAAAAATTAAAAGCCTTATAATGAAGGCAACACAGGCTGTAAGTGTCTATATTAGCTGTATTAGCCTACTTTCCAAATGGTAAGTAGGCCACAAATACATAATGAGCATTCATGATTGTAGCTACACCGGTCCAATGAAATAATGGCCACGCATCATACAGATGTCTTTTGAAAAGAACCCTACAAGTGACCTATCAAAGGAAACATACATAAAGAACAATACATTTTTAAGCCATTTCAACAATAACGAATTGAGACATTAAATGAAATTATGACCATTTTAAAAATGTAAAATAAATATTGACTGAATTTTTCAATTAACATGTCTCTCAGACAGTTACAATGATGAAATGTTTATTTTCCTGCCGCGCATCCTGGAGAGAATGACGCCCCATGTGACCACTCTGCTGTACGATGGTGCTTTAAGTTTAACTTCCATTATCGTGGGATGTTGAAAACTTTAAGAATGTTTGTCACGTTTTTCTCCTACAAAAATTATATTAAAACAATTTCCATTTTCATATTTTTGAAAAAGCTCCAGGGAGCCACTAGGGCGGCGCCAAAGAGCCGCATGCGGCTCCAGAGCCGCGGGTTGCCGACCCCTGGACTAGATGTTAATGAGATACCATCTAGAGTGATCATGTGATCTAATCTATCCCTGAGAGGTTCAGGACCAAACACCATGACCATGGAGGAAATTTGAAGACATCCAGGACTTTATGTCTTTAAGACAGGTCTGGAGCTTCACTAACTTCTGTCTCCTCTGGTTTCATGGATAAATAGAGCTGAGTGTCATCAGCAACAATGAAAATTTATCCCATGCTGCCGAATAATGTTCCCTAAGGGAAGCATGTACAATGTGAAGAGGATTGGTCCGAGTACAGAACCTTGTGGAACTCCATGGCTAACCCTACTGTATGAGGAGGGAACACCATGGACATGAGCAAACTGGTATCTATCAGATAAGTATGATCTAAACCAGTCTAGTGCTGTCCCTTTAATCCCAATCACATGTTCCAGTCTCTGTAACAGGATGCTGTGATCAACTGTATTAAAAGCAGCACTGAGGTCCAGCAGAACCAGCATAGAGACCAGTCCATGATCTGAAGCTATGAGAAGATCATTAGTAACTTTAAGAAGTGCTGTTTCTGTGCTGTGGTGAGCTCTAAAGCCTGACTGAAACATCTCAAATAGGCTGTTCCTCTGCAGGTGCTCCAGTAACCGAGTCACCACCACCTTCTCTAGAACCTTAGAGATAAAAAGAAGGTTGGATATTGGCCTATAATTTGCTAAGACATAAGGATCCAGTGATGGTTTTTTAAGCAACGGCTTAATCACTGCCACCTTGTAGGACCGGGGTACATAACCTGTCACTAAAGAACAATTGGTCTGGTCCAGGATAGAACTGCCTATCAATGGTAAAACATCCTTCAACAGGTGTGTTGGGATGGGATCTAAAAGACACGTGGTGGTCTTGGATTTCTGAATTAGCGATGACGCCTCAGAAAAATATATAAGGCTTATAATCCCAATACAGTAGACTGCTGGGTTCTCAGACTGCTAGGCAGCTGAACTAGAAGAAAAACAGTCCAGTTGACACAGAAAACTACCTTGGATCCACTAATAATGATAACAATAATGATAATAATGATGACACTCAGTCATGTCTCAATTACAGTCAGGATTCTTGAACTTGAACTCCAGTTTTACTTCCTTATTTCTGTGCAGCATGCGAGGCTGACTCCCTCTCTTTTTTTAAGATTAGACTTAAAACCTTTTTGAGAGAGCTTATAGTGAGTATTTCTGTATTTACAGTCATTATTCTTGTCAGAATAATCATTATGTTTAGAACAATGCCCTCTTGTTACCCTCTTAGCTAGGCTACCATAGGGCAAGGTTGGTGGGGTAAAACAAATGATCCAATGACAGGTTTCTATCACACTGCTAGTTCATGGCTGCATGTCTTGTCCTGTCCTGTCCTGTCCTGTCCTGTCCTGTCCTGTCCTGTTCTGTTCTGTTCTGTTCAGTCCTGTCCTGTCTACAGCAGGGATTTCCAGACCCTGTCCCAAGGGTCACAATCCAGCGGGTTCTCCCCCCTACTAGGCATAAAATGCTTTAATCAATGAAAGTGGGATTCCAGATAAACTGTTGTTTACATGGTAGGACAGATATCTGGGTTGAATTGCAACCCTCAAGAACAGGGTCTGACACAGCTGATCTACAGGTCTCATTGACCCCCATAAGTTGTGCACTGGCTTGCTGACCGATCCCATGACCCACTCTAGCTTTTGTTTCCTCTGTGTAGTTAATGTAATTTAAAGTATGATGTATGTGTCCTCATCTATCTGTTTTTGTCCCCTTCTCCACCTTCTTTACTCAGTCAACCATCAGCAGGAGGTCCCCCGTATGAGCCTGGTCTTGCTCAAGATTCCTGCTAAAATAGAAATTTCCTTGCCATTCTTGCATTTTGGTGATCACTTTCTGTAAAGTACTTAGAGACAATTTTGGTTGTAACAGACACTATATATTTTCGCGACCATTAGGCGCACTTAAAAGTCTTAAATTTTCTCCAAAATGGACGGGGTGCCTTATGATGCGGTGCACCTTATGTGGGCACAGAGTTCCAAAATCTGTAGATACAAAAGCCATTTCGGATTCATTTTGTTCGTTTCAGATACAGAAGATGATGTAAGTAAGTACATTGCTAAATACATGCTAGCATGCATTTTTTAAGCTAGCGCACCGGTATGTTTTACCATGCTCGTGCCCTATAATCCGGTAAATTCAGAAATAGCACCCATAACTGTGGCTGCGCCTTTTAATAGGGTGCACCTTATGGTCACGAAAATATGGTAAATAAAGTTTAATTGGAATTTTAAATCTTTTTAAATGAAGAAAAAAAGTAGGACCACAGAAGGGGTTAAGGGAGACCATACATGACAATGACTGCAAAAAGAGTTAGCAAAACTGTTGTAAAGGAGAATTACAAAATCAGTTTATCAAGATAGGACTGTGTGGTAAAACTGAAAAGTGACACGCTAATGTTGTGTTCTCAGTGAGAGGCATCTTTTGGTTCCTGGTCCAAAAAGTACATTATGATGATTTGCTGTGAAATCAAAGCTAAGCTTCGGAACACTAATCCACAAACCAAATCCTGACATCATCATGGCTTTAGCTGCTAAGATTTTTAGGCTGTGAAAGGCCTGGGTAAGAAGCTCCTTCTCTTCCTCTGCAGTTGACCGTAAGGCAGCTTTTAACACTTCTGTTATCACTGAATCCTCAGTGGGTTAAGCACAGCATAATTAATAATCCAGTCTGGTACCTGGCATAAATCTGCATAAAACAAGCAGTGTGTATCACTACCTTATCAATAATTAAGCATGTAAGAAAATCGGAAAATTATGTATAAAATGATTTTAAGTGGATCCCTGGAATACTAACTTTTGGAAACAGCTGTATATTTTCTCAGTCACTTTGAATAAAAGCATATGCGCTGCTGCTGTAGAAGCATAGCAAACCGCAGTAGAGTAGGCTGCTGCTTTTAAAGTAGTCACTTTGGGATCATTTAACATAATTGGAGCTTTTTGTGGCTGCTTTTATGTAGTCCTGTGTAGTGCAACAAGTTCATTTGTGAATGTCTGCAGAGTAAATGCCCCATGTATTTAGTCCATTTAGAAGGGAAAACAACACCCCAAAATATTATAAGTTTTAACTTATTGGGTAGTTTTATATATTTATGTATAACTTATAAGGGTGAAAATTAAGTACCGTCTGAAGATGTCCCCCCTTTCATGACACTGTTTTAAAACAGGTTCTGCTGTAAATTCTAATAATTCTTTTTCTCAGTTATTAATCCTAGCAGACACTGAAGCTACCTTGATATTCTGCAGAGCATTACAATGGCAGGCATCAGTTTGCTCATTTTATTTTTTATTTTATTTTAATTCCCTTCACTCTCTCCGTTGTCATGCCATGACTTCACATTGTTCTTTTTGAAGAACTGAAAATGTGATGCCACAGCCTCTGCTCCGCTTCCTTTGAGAATATCAAATTAAGAGCAGATTGTCATGGAGAATTTGCACACCCTTTTCTATTACTGGGCTGTAATTGCCACAGTGTTTCTACTCTTCTTCCTCTGATATCTGCCAGTGGGCTGGTGAGGCTGCGCACCCCTGCTGCCAGAGATGCTCTATACTGTAAAAGAAGGCTCACTCAATCAATTCTACCCTTCAGGCTCTGCAGATTTGAGGGTAGAATTATTACAAAGACACAGATGGTTATGTTGATATTAATATACACTTTAAAGTTCATTGTATATAATGTATATAAATATCGACGTAATGTCGTGATCTTTCATTCATAAATTGATCCATTTGTCATGACCAGCTCTTATCTTAGGATGAATAAGTTTGATATTCGAAATTTCAAACTTTTTAATATTTTTACTTTTGAATAAGTTATGAGACAGCTGGTGTTTGTTGGCAAAATAAGTCAAAGGGTTATGAACAGATTTTAATGAATTTTCCAAAAATGCTGATTGGACAAGGAACAGATGATTAACTTTTTGTGATGTTCAAGATTCGGAGTGACTTTGACCTTTACGATTCCAAAGACCAATAGGCTACCATGTTGTGTACCCTTGTATTACGACCACCTATATACAGTATATACCATACAATGCATGTAGGTCACAATATGGAGGAAAATTACCTGCTTGGCAGTGGTCTGTAACCTTTTTTTTAAAATTAGTTGTATGGGGGGATATCTAATATTGAACATGGTCTGAAATGACACAGCAGATTTTGTGATGAAAGGCCACTACTTCTGTCTTCACATGAACTATATCTTCCCCCTTTAAAAGATGTCTCATAAGCATCTGTGAAAATGAGTAGCCATGTCAAACCTGCCTAATAGCATGCAATGATGCCTGTGGAGACAGTTCTCAACACCACACCAGGCCACCAGAGTACGTTTGTCGGTATGGTTAGACACGCAAAACGGATTTCTGCCACATCTTTTCTAAAGAAGAAGAAACTTTCTGGAAAGTTCAGGACAATGAGAGAAACCACATGTAAAATTCCCTGATTTGTGCATTGACCATTGCTCCTCTCTTCCTTGCTGTCATTTTTATCCCACAACTTAATTTGGAATCTATACAGAAATTGGTGTGACGAGACTTAACATGACCTTTTTTGAGGGCAAGGATGAAACAGTCCAATTTTGTATTATTCTTATACTGTTAGGAGCATATTTGGGACGCTTTTGACTTTTCTGGTTTAACGATAACAGGTAAGCAAATTAATAAATGGGAAAAACGTTTTACATGTTACAAAGAGCTAAATTATGTGTCTATCATACAGTGTATTAATCACAACTATTAATACCATGTTGTAACTGTATTAGAAAAAACGTAGCCACTACAAATTACAATAAAAATGAGGCCAAACAACTCTGCCATGATAATCCCCCCCCCCCCCCCCCCCCAAAAAAAAATACAACCCAAAAACAAAACAAAACCAGCGAGTTTATCTTCATCAGTCAGGCACTTGAAAAGAGAGATCTGAGTTGTCTTCCTTTAATGGAGATTGTGGGGATTGATGCACAAATACTGTACAAGTTACCCAAGTTGAAGTAGTGACAGGCTGCATAACATAATAGATCGCTTTATGATCAAAGTCAAGGGGCTTGGAATATCAAATCAGATCAAAGTCCCCCCCAGAATCTGTACTAACACCAACATGTAATCATATGTTCTTTTGCTCATTATCAATGTTTCTTGAAAATTTCATTTAAATCAATTCATGAGTTATTTTTGCCAAAATCCAACACTGGCATTTCACATAACCTCATCTCTGGGTGCAAGTGAAAAAAATAACCCAAAAAATAATGCAATTTCATGGGCCAATACAACATTTAAGAAAGCTTCTTATTTCTCGCAATTGAAAATTTAAATTCAAATTTAGCTTGTGTGAGGCTAATTACATCATCTTCACACTGCTTTTTTTAGTGGCTAGCAGGTGTGGTGTTTGGATCTTGATGATCTGAATTATGTATTTAACATAAAGAAGTTATGGTTAGGATGCAATGTGGGAAGATTTCCCCCCCATTTGGGGTGCAGCCTTGGGCTGATATTTATGCATAGATACAGCTGAGCAGGAGCTGCACTGCAGCAGCTGCACCGCCAGGTCCTTGCATGGCAGCATTTACCGTGGACATGAGGGAAGAGCGCTGAAGCGACGCCTGCAACTGATCAGAGTGAGATCTCTCTCCGCTCCGCTCCTCTCCCCTCCTCTCCGGTGACGCTGTAACCACCGAACAGCTGCCGGTTCGCTCGCCTCACTCCGCCCGGCTGACTGCGTTCTGCACTGCTCCTCCAACGGGAGACCGACAGACAGCGGTGTCTGGAGACGGAGCACGAGGGGGGAACCTGCACCTGAGCTGCGCTCACTGTGGAATTAAACCCGAGTACCGGGGGGGAAAGTTGACGCGCCTGCGACAAGGAGCCGCTCCAGACTGCTGTCCACAAACCGAGGTAAGAGGCTGACCCCTCTTTTATTACGCATGATGGCCAGAAAAGGAAATAAGCAGAGGGTGGAATGGGGCGCTGAGGAGTGACCTCCAGTCGGTGGTTTTCATCATAATGCTGCACCAGCATCACAGTGAACTGCGTTCATCCCCTTGACCGTCCTCCTGAAACTTCAGTCTGATCTGTTCCTTGCAGCATTATTCCTCCTTAAATCACAACAGTGAGATCACTTAATGCAGTTTGTGCCTTTTAACTGAATTCTTCAACTAAATGTGTTATACCTGTTCCTGAAGGTGAGTCTCACTGATAGATAGATATATATTTATAACCACATCATGCGGTGTGCACGCATATGTGTCAGAAACACGGTGCAATTTGTGGGTACACCCCCGGTGAGTCTTTCCACGCCGCCCAGTGCAACCATCTCTCTCTCTCTCTCTCTCTCTCTCTCTCTCTCTCTCTCTCTCTCTCTCTCTCTCTCTCTCTCTCTCTTTCTCTCTGTCTCTGTCTCTCTCTCCCCCTAAGTTCGATTTTGGCATGAAACGTAAAGAGGCAATATTAATTGAAAAATATCACATTCCAGTTTTGTGATGAAACATAGATTCAAATAAATAATAGTAGTGGATAACAGTACAAACCGTTCAATGCTGTGGTGAGCTACCCCTACTATTGCAGTTGCAAACAAAAAAGTAGGATATCTATCTATCTATCTATCTATCTATCTATCTATCTATCTATCTATCTATCTATCTATCTATCTATCTATCTATCTATCTGACAGACAGACAGACAGACAGACAGACAGACAGACAGACAGACAGCACCACCACTGTGGATAGAATAAAAACAGATGAAAAAGAAAGATCCATCCATCCATCCATCCATCCATCCATCCATCCATCCATCCATCCATCCATCCATCCATCCATCCATCCATCCATCCATCCATCCATCCATCCATCCATCCATCCATCCATCCATCCATCTCTGCTAAGTGCCACTTATGGCTGATGTGCTGGAGCCTATCACAGGCTGAGGTTGGCAGCCGGGGCTCTAGCATGAGTCCATTACAGGACACAATTCACTCACTTTTTCACACCTAAGTGCAATTAAGTGTCTATAATTACTCTAAATGTTACAGTTTCTGAGTGTCAGTCACTGTCACTCACTCACTCACTCACTCACTCACTCACTCACTCACTCACTCACTCACTCAGTAAGTAGTTATGATCACTTTTCCATGTGTCTGAATCTCAGGTAAATAAATTTTAAAATAATATCTGTATTACTAATGCTGTCCTATGTCTTTGCACATTTTAATTTGTAGAGTTTATACCCAGTATTTACAATCTGGGGTCCTGACCCCACCAATATTAGATAAATATGTAAAAGCTCTCAGGTTTTTTTGGTGCTCAATAATTCAGCCTCAGCAACATTTTTGCCCTGTTACTCTGAGCCTGTATTGAAACCGTCCTGTTTGTCGAAGCCTTCTATGATATTTTCACGTCTGCTCTCTCACCAGTGGTTTTTAGCGTTAAGGGTCCATTCCTGTAGGGTGAGACATCTGTCACAGATGCCACTGTTCTCCAGCACATGCACACTTTTTTTTTTTTTTTTTTTTTTTTTAATGTAAATCTGTCCAAATTTAAAGGATGCAGCATAGGTTAAGATCTAACAAGGAGGGTGGACTGAACAAGGTCACCTGCTGCTGGATAGGTTAAAAGACAAATGATTGAAATTCCAAGTGAATAGCTATTAGATATCTGGATCAGCCAAAGACATACAAAGCCTTTTATATGGAATCTTGTGAACTAGCCTAGTTAGTGATTGCTGTCAGACAATTCATTTTAAACATTACTTCCTTTAAACTAATGAACTAGTTGGTCAAACCAAAATGAGTTAGTGATTGCTGTCAGACAATTCATTTTAAACATTACTTCCTTTAAACTAATGAACTAGTTGGTCAAACCAAAATGAGAATGTGATTTTGAAGCCTTGTATGAGTCAAACAATCCAGAGTTGGGCAGAAGATCACAGCCTTAGAGAGTAACCAAGAAGAGTGTTTGGAATTGTAGTTTCAGGTTTAATACTACCTTGGCACTATAGTGTGCAGGCAAACATTTGTCACACAGAATCAAAAGTGGAACAGATCAGATGGACCTTTAACATCTGTTGACTGTGATGTCTGCCGCAGTCGTGCCCGCTTCTCCCTCAGGCATAGATTTATTTAGAGTGAGTGGACCTCTAGGTGACTACTTCATGTCGGTGTGGTAGATTTCATTTCCGAGTTCTCACATAGGGTTCCTTGATGTATTTCTGCATTAACTGGAGCTTGACCAAGAACATCTTCCGATTAGGTGTCTAACATGAATATTATTAATCTAGACAAGCTGCCTGTGTATTATTTCTTTATTTCCTGTCTGCAGTGACAGCCATGGGCGGTGGTCGTTGGGGAACAGGATGGAAACATAAACACAAATGCATACGTGCACACACACACACCCACACACACACACGAGTGATGCGCTGCTGATATGAGGCTACATGCTGTGATCCTTGTCAGAAACATCAGGATTTCATTGTATAATCTATGTCTTTTCCCGTTTAAGAAAATTATCACAAAATTATTTATTGGGTCTGTTGTCGCATGTATTTGACAAGCAGTAGCTTAGTGAGCCCTCTTCCTTTTTTTTAGCCATTTAAAACATCAGTTTTGTGCACAAATGACAACACTGCTTACAGTAAATTCACATTATGCCCAGCCCTACCAGCTAAATATTCCATTAAAATACGGCATAGGATGAATGCTCTCACAAAATGCTTTCACAAAACTAATGTATTCTGACACATCTACTAATAATATTGCTGTCCCCATACTGCCAGCTTGGCTGCAATGTCTGTTAGCAATATTGCTACAGTGCTTACAATCTTGTGACAGTGTTACCCAGTACTGCCTGCACAGATTCTGTGTTGAGTTTACAGAAAGAGCAGCAGGCGGTAGACATTCTGTGGGAGTGGAAGGCAGGTGTATGGTGTAATTTGTGAGCAGCAATGGCTCTATTACACTGCAATAGAGGCAAAATGATCTGAAAAATCTGGCTTATACATACAGCCAAAAGAGAAGCTAGACTATATTTACATGATGATGTTGATTATATTTGTCATGTTATTGGTTAAAATCTTTATTTAATAATACATCATGTACCAATGCAAATATCCAAAGCAAGGGATGGGGGTGGGGTGGGTATACAGTTTTAGCTCTTAGAACTCTTATTGTGAAAATTATGTTTTGTTGCATCCTGGTTGTAAAAACCAGGCACGTAACATGAATTTAACATGTCCATGAAAGCAGGGAGGCATGCGTCTCATTTAACGACGATTTACCTCACATAAAGTTAATTTAATTAACAGTAACAAAGTGGCCCCAGAAAACAGTAACTTCCTCTACCTCCTTCTATTAGTATTCTTCTTCTCATGTCACATTCTTCTTCTCATGTCACTTCGTTGTCTTGCTCATTCTGTTTTGGCTGAAGACAGGTGAGCTCACCTTTATAGTGCGTAAACCTGATTGGTGTCTACAATAAGCATCTGATCGTTGTGTTTAACCAATTGGCTGTAGTCATTTAAAAATCGTGCCTGTGCAAGGAAGTGACATCATGCTGTTTTGCCGTTTTCTCTTTTGACGTGCTTTACTTTTGTTTTAGGCTAGAGACGGGCTTGACTACAATGTACGGCAAAACTCCTGGACTTGTTTTCATCTGATCAAGCATGTGATCAGTTCCTCTCTGTTCAAAGCAGACCTTCCAAGTGCTTTTCTTGATCCACACCCAAACAACCATATCGAACTTGTCATGACTGTGCAATTGAGTCCATCTCAGTGTGCAATGATAATTAAACAGTTGAAACGTTAAGGTACTTCATAGATTAATTGCTTTACTGTTCATTTAAGGTGTTCTCACTGATAAGAATTAAGAAGAGCTTTTTGACAATATCACATCAGCAATTAGTAAAATAAAATCTTAGTTTGATATCAACAAGCGCTCACTCAACCAGGGCAAAACGAAATTCATTACAATATTTAATCTTGCATATAGATTTGGGGTAAAACGTACCCATTCTTGCAGCCATTCTTAATTCTACAGAAAAGATTCATCAGAAAATTTTGCAACACTGCTTTCCAGAGCACACCAATCCATTAGTATTTCTCAAACGAAGACTATTTAAGACATGGTGCAAATTCAAACAGCAATATTCATGTACAAACCCAGAAACAAACTGTTACCGCACAACATTCAGAAAATGTTTTAGGTAACAGAGAAGGGTGAAAAAAAATCAACACAAATAAAAATTGTTCATTTGTTGAAGCAAAACTCTGGAACAGTTGGAATACAGAGATGAAACAATTTCAAATGTGTATCACTTTAAAAACAAGTATAAAGAATTAATTTTTACTAAATACTGTATAGGGAGAAAGAGTTCTAACATTCATTGTTTACTAGTGATATGTTTTTGGAATTCTATTACTGCTGTTGTTGGTATTGGTGCTGCTGTGACAGTTTCTATTGTCTTTATAGATGTCATGTGCCTTATCATCACTGTCACCATCACTATCAGTATGACTATTACAAATGTTGACATGTTGCTGAAGTTTTTATAGGTGTTCTCTGTATGTGTGACATCTACTGAATGTCTATCCATCCATCTACCTTGCCCCTTGTGTAGAATTAATGTGGAATAACAGATGATTGAGACAGATTCACTGATAACAGGCCACCACTTGCATTCAGTCACATCACTTCTGAGGCAGCTTGATGCAAAACATTGGAAGTAAACATCTCATCGAGCCTCTTCTCCTCTGACAGTCACGCAGAGCACAGAGAGAGGTGCAGCGAGGGAATAAACCAAATGACGAGGAAAAGCACGATTTAGGAAAGAGAGCACTTTTCATCCATCTCTTGATCAAAAGAATGGTTAAATAAAAATTAAATACCAGGCAGCCTTAATAAACAACTAGCCTCAATGCGCAAACATTAATTTCAGCCCTTAAGGAAATTATGTTGGTTTACCGTCACTTCACTGGGGAAGCTTTGAGTTCGTTCTGGCGTAAGCAAATCACAGGCGCCTCTGGGCATCTTAGGATAAAACCAGTTCTGTGTGTGAAGGGGAAAAACTGGGAGGAAGAGCCAAATATAACCATCTTCCCCTTCATCCTCATCTTCATCATCATCAACAACAATAATAAGAATATGTGTGCAATCTGTAAACTGGCAGCTGTGACAGGGTGACGGAATTCTCCCAGGAGATGCACCGAATGAGTAGATGGCTGCAGGATAGTTCACTCTCTGACATGAAAATCAATTTTGCCACTGTAGTGATGCCACTCCTGAATTCACAGCCTCCAGGGATCCGATGAGAGAATGTTTGTCTCTTCTGTCTCAAAGCCTCATCGTTTCTCTTCTCCTCACTCCCATCTGTCAGACCTCGATGTCTATTTTCAATTATCTCTGTCTAATGTAAAGACAAAACAGAGCAAAATTTTGCTCTGATTTGCAGGTTTGTGAATATTAGATGCTGTCATACATTTCTGTATGGATACAATTTCTCTACGCCCCTCAATTAACAGCATCTCATAAACAGGCTTAGATTATATTCTATTGTCACCTTCTGTCCATATGCTGTTCTTTGAATTAGGTCAGTGAGTGCCACTTTTTAACCAACCAGATATACCTGGACTTCACTGGAAATTGTTACTAATATATTGATGCGTGGAGCTGACCCTGATATTGTTGCGGATGCATTATCGGTGCCCTTGTCAGGACAACCACTCAACAGTGAAACAATGCAATTGGTGGAGACTGCAATTCCCCTCTGCATGGAATATTTACTGCTGAGAGTACATGGAACTAGAAATAATGAAAGATATCCTGTGGTAGATGATGTGGATTATCAACCTTATTCTAAAGTCTGTGGAGACATATGGAGACAATTCTCAATTATATGGATATCACTGCGTAAAAGGTAATAATGCAGGTTCAGTTTCCTGGTAAATTATTTTATCACACGGAAGTCCAACACTCTGAAAAATCACAACTAGGAAATACAAGAACTTCAGTTCGGAGGTTCACGTCACAGACTGGAGATTCGACCAGCTGGCAAGAGAAGGAAGTCCCAGGTTGGTTTAAGTAGCTGATTAGGTTGGGAGCTGCAGGTTTGTCTCAATGCTGGCTAATCCACCACACCATCATCAACACAGCACTGAAAGAACAGGAACAAGGAGAGGGAGGGAAAACACCACAACAAGATAAAGCAGAATACCCACCATACCATGACCAGTCTTCTTCATCATCTCCTCCGTCCCTTTGTAGACTGTCCAGATGTTCCTCTGAGCAGGGCTACACCAGGATATAGATTTGTTTACTCACAAGTTACATTATATTTAACTTGCCTCCAATTTTAGTGTCTGAAACACATCAGCCATCCCTAGCATTTGTAGATCAGATACCAAGTCATGGTGCTGGTGGTCTGTGTATTTTCCAAGCACAGCTTGTATTCAGTGAACAGAATATTTCATGATTGAAAATGTTTGTACTTTACCCGTGGGGGACACAGTCAATGCCTCTCTTTGATTGCTGCTCACAAAATCAATCAGGCGCTGAAAAAAACAAAACAAAACCAAAAAACATCTATGGTTAAGTGCGCTTTTGGTTGAACAGCAGAATACCATCAAAAACTCAATTCAGAAAATAGTCAATGCACTACACTCAATAACTGAGATTTATTTATTTATTTATTTATTTATTTATTTATTTATTTATTTATTTACCGGTATTTATTTGAACCTGTGATTCCATTAAACAAATTCACTCAGTGTCAACATTCATTCATACTTTTATTCAAGATACACCTTTGGGCCATAAAATTTGCACATTTCCATAAAGGCAGCATCTCCACTGATTCCAGAGATCACAAGGGAACAGGGTTCTCAGTGTTGAAATGCTGCTATTGGCTGATTCTGATGTTCTACACAAACATCTGTACATGTGATTATGCAGCACAGCAGAGCAGCAACACTTGCAAACATCTGGCTTCCACTGCTCCACCGTGGCACCTTCAGCAGAGGCCTTATGCCATCATTACTTTTTGCTTGTTCTTTCTGGTCAATGCTGGGCAACAGTTTAAGTGTGACACAAAGTTGAAGCTGGCTGGTGTGTATGAGAGCTTTAGCATTAGCATGCAATGCAATGGCAATGACTGGAAACTTTGATTGTGGCATAATTAACCTTGTCACTGCGGAAATAGGTGTTAGTGCTGTCAGATTAATTGAATTTTGCCTTCACCACATTCATCAGTGTTTTAGTAATTTTTGTTTTAATAATAATAATAATAATAATAATAATAATAATAATAATAATAATAATAATAATGATGATGATGATGATGCCTTTTTCCCACTTGAAGTGGTAATTTGGGATGACACATTAGTGGCCTTGTTGGTTATGTTTATATTTTTCATTACAGGATCACCTGAGATATCACAAATTTCTCAGTTGAAGCAGCTACAGAAACTTTAACAAAGGAGAAGAATAATGATGAAGAACCTGTCCTGTGCTGATCTAGACTATTGTACTAGAATGTGGAGTTTAGTCAGTCAATGATTGCCAGATGGGATGAAATGCAGTGATGATGGGAGATAAAAGCATATTATTACCAGGCTTTAAATCAGTAGATATTGCTAAGACGAAGTTTTAACTCAAATGTAACTAAAAGAAATTGAAGAGGAATTTAATGAAATTGGGGTCACAAAATGTATTGTAATTTGTATCCATTCTTCATACACAAAGCAGTATTTAGTATGGGCTGAAATGTGTGATGCTGAAGCTCCCTGACAAACACAGTGTCAACAAAGCATGTGTGACAATGTTGTGCTCGAATCCTGCAGGCTTTGCAGGGAATCAAATCTGTGGCTGTGCTGATCAAATGGAAAGGTTTCTAAAATGTACCAGTAATCTTTCCACTGAAAAAAAAGATCAACCAACAGCAAAGACTGGAAACTGCTCGTTGCCATGGTGAACCTCAGCAGGACCGAGCTGCAGGTGTGTGTGTGCACACAAAGCGATTAAGATTATGCCAATTTCAGCCAGAATCCCCTCCATGATGTCCGCTACCCTCTGCGACTGCGCGTGTATGTGTGTGTGTGCAACAGACAGTTGTTTTGTGGATTCTTGTGTGTCAGGTAATCAAAACTATGTAGTAGATTAACTGATAATGATCTGTTTAGTTGGGTTAATTTTCACATATGTGATCATTAACATGAGAAAGAAGTGGAAATGCATCATCTACACAACAGGATTAGGATGCTACATATCACAGAACCAGAGGAAGGTACTATGATTACTGGTTGATAAAATGAGGAGCTTTTGACTCTGTCTTTGGAGGAAAACAAAAGCTGGGGCAACATCTAATGTATGGGCTTACAGCACGGGGTGTTGGTGAGTTGTTGCATCTTCCCCAAAAAGGAGGTTTTAAAGGAGCTTAGGTTGAAGAATGGTGGCCCCCAGCTAACGAAACAGCAGCTAACATGTGCAAAGAACTATAGCTTACCCGATGTTGTTGAGGTGGTCTTTTTTTCCATTTGATGTTTAATAATTACAAAATCGCAAATGTATTCAATATTAAAAATAGAACAGCCTGTTGGAGGTTCATACAGTATATTTTAGAGCTTTGGCTCTCACTACTGCCGAGCATCTGGTCCACTATCACTGTAACTCCTGCCATGCTGCAAAAGAAATTCAAAATTAAGAATCTTTCATTTTGCCACAATAAATACTTTTTATGAAATTGGAAGTGTCTGCATAACTTATGCTGTCTTAGATAGTGACCTGGGTCCAACATTGTGCTAGTAAAAAAATAAAAATAAAAAATAAACAAAATTAGCCTTGAGTTAGTTGTTTGGAGTTTTCCGAGTTTGGTGGGATTTAGCATAGGAGGTTGCAGATCCGCATTTTGAAAACTTGCCATCATGTCTGCAATGGTACATGAACTGTTTACGCATGAGCACATCTGGCTTAGTCTTTTGAGATACAATCTTTTAATTTTCCCAGCTAATCTTAAAATAGCTGAGAGGGACCCATCACATCTGTGTTTTAAAAGGAATGGGAAATGGCAGCCTGGTTGGATTATTGTGTTTTCTGCTCTAGATATGCTCTAGATAAACTGATTAAGTCACATAAACCACGTGTCTAATGTAGGTTTAATTTTTCACATCAAGTCCAGGGAAATCAGCTTTGCTAAACCCTACATTTACAGCCTCGCCAGTACGCTGTGGATAGTGAAATTGCCTCAGTTCTTATTGCTTAGCTTTTTCTTCTCATCGGTCATGCGTGTGCTTACATACACACACTATTCCACTTGGATGCACACACCACTGACTGTGTGTATGTGTGTGAGCACATGCTACCCTGAAGACTGGCCTACTCTAAATTTACTATTGTATATCTGTGCCAACCCACTGGCTTTACACAATGCCCATTTTTGTCTTTCATTCAGTTAGTTTATTTGCCTCAATTTTCCCTGTGTGTGGTGTGTGGTAAAAGCTCTATCATGGTGACAGGGAAATAAAAGAGTAGGGTAAAGGGAATGACAGTGAATAAGAGCACGGGCAACGATGGCATGAGTGCGAAGTGCTTGTTCTTTCTCTTTTTCTATCTATTTGTGTGTGCATGTGGGTATGTGTGTGTTGTTGTGTGCATGTTCATTGGGAGTGTTAAGTGAACTGGAAAAAAAGGTGTGATAACAATAGTATGTGGCAGTGAAAATGTTTTAATTTCAGTGTCACTCATTTCTTTAATTCACTGTCCATATGACAGAAATTATTTCAAATGTCATTAGCTGACAGACAGCATTGTGTATGTACTGTTGCATGTCTTCAGGGAGAGGCTACGCATTATTATATGTGGAGGAAATACAATGTGATACACATTTTGAAAATATAACGGTAATACAAATACTAAAGTGACTAAGAAATCAGTATTCTGTCTCCTTGAATATGATACCACAACACCAAATATCTACAACTGCACAAACCTCAGATGTGCAACATGATTGTGACAGATTTAAATGAAATATTGTGTCTGCAAGTAATAAGTAACAAGTAATTATCCAACACAAGTGTCCGACATGCAAAGGAATGGTATGTTGCCCTTCTGAAAAATCAAAACGAAAATGGGCAAGTATTGCAGTCTCAGATGTGCATCAGTTAATTTGCTGACTTTCCTTCATGTTGGTAGCTGTAGAGCTGCTGCAACAGATGGTAGACATGGCCCTGTCCAAATTTTTCAGATGCGTTTTTAGTTCTCTGACTCAAACCAGCGAGAAGCCACAATTCTGTTGAAGGTGTTTTTGTCACAGCCCCATTCCCCCAGTTCCCTCCTGTCCCTCTGCCTCAGTAATTTTCCACTCTCCCTGCCTTTGCTCCACTCTACCTGCCAGCCACTCCCACCCCATCAGCTCAACTCCACTCACCTGCAAGCACAGCTGCAGCTTATTCCCAACCAGCCCTGCTTATAAGCCTCCCCTGCACTCTCACTCCTTGCCAGATTGTTCTTCAGCATTTCCATGCAAGACTCTCCAGCACTTCTTACCTGCCTGACCTGCCTGCACCGCCTGTCTCCCGGTAAACTCACCAGCCTTCCGTCCCTGGCCACGACTTCTGCCTCAGCGTTTCTGGTTCCTGTCTGCTCACCTGGTCCTGACTTCACTACTGCTTGTCCCCAGTCTGCCTTCAACACACCCACTGGACACTATGAGTACCTGGTCATGCCTTTCGGCCTTACTAATGCCCCGGCCGTATTCCAGGCACTCATTAATGACATTTTAAGAGACGTGCTCAACAAGATTGTGT
This sequence comes from Takifugu rubripes, assembly GCF_901000725.2. Classification (NCBI taxonomy): domain Eukaryota; kingdom Metazoa; phylum Chordata; class Actinopteri; order Tetraodontiformes; family Tetraodontidae; genus Takifugu; species Takifugu rubripes. Next base: position 841,324 of record NC_042289.1, read on the forward strand.
TTGTCTATCTGGATGACATCTTGATCTTCTACCGGTCCAAGGAAGAACATGTGCATCAAGTCCAGGCCGTCCTCCAACGCCTGCTGGAGAACTCTCTCTTAAAGCAGAGAAGTGCGAATTCCATGCTACCTTCGTCTCTTTCCTGGGGTACATTATCAGTCAAGGCAGCGTGGAGATGGACCCCTCCAAGGTCTCTGCCGTCACCTCCTGGCCTGTCTCCGAGTCCCGGAAACGGCTGCAACGGTTCCTAGGGTTCGCCAACTTCTACCGAAGGTTCATCTGGGGATACAGCACCGTGGCCGCTCCACTCACTACTCTTACCTCCTCCAAGGTACCCTTCCCTTGGTCCCAGGCTGCCGAGAAGGCATTCCAGAACCTCAAGGCTTGGTTCACTTCAGCTCCCATTCTCCTGGTTCCTGATCCTGAAAGGCAGTTCATAGTAGAGGTGGATGCTTCTGATGTGGGGGTCGGAGCCGTTCTCTCTCTCAACGCTCTGCTGATGACCAGAAAATGCTCCCCTGTGCCTTCTTCTCCCGATGTCTGTCTCCGGCAGAAAGAAATGATGACCTTGGGAACTGAACTGTTGGCGGTGAAACTGGCGTTGGAGGAAATTGCCCTTCCTTGTATGGACGGACCACAAGAACCTTAAGTACATCCGTTCGGCTAAGAGACTGAACTCCCGCCAGGCCAGCTGGTCATTGTTCTTCACCAGGTTCAACTTTTCCCTCTCCTATTGGCCGGGCTCCCCCAACTTCAAGCCTGATGCTCTATCTCGCCAGTTCTTGGGAACAGAAGACACTGCCCTTAACCCGGACACCATTCTTCCTGCTCCCTGCCTGGTGGCTTCTCTCACCTGGGAGGTAGAGGAGCGTGTAAAAGCCGCCTTGGAGAATCAGCCTGGTCCCAGCTCCTGTCCTCCTGACCGCCTATTTGTCCCGGAGGGTCTGAGGTCTGACGTCCTGCAATGGGCCCATGGCTCCCAGCTCACTTGTCACCCAGGGATTCAGCGCACTAAAGAGGTCCTGCAGCGACGGTTCTGGTGGCCCACTTTAGAGGACACGAAAGAGTTTGTCAACGCCTACCTGATCTGCAGTCTGCACAAATCCTCCCGCCAGGCCCCTGCCGGTTACCTGCAACCTCTGCCTGTGCAACACCGTAAGCCTGTCCTCTGAGTTCCATCCCCAATCCAACGGCCAATCAGAAAGGATGAATCAGGAGATGGAGACGGCGCTTCGCTGCATGGCGTCCAGACACCCGTCCACTTGGTCCAGCTACTGCTTGTCCCCAGTCTGCTCTGCTGCATTGTCGGCCTCATCTCCTGTAAGCCCCTCTCTGTCACTCCTGCCTGCTGTAAACAGAACTGTACGCTTCCGAGGGTTCACGTCCTCCCCCCTCGGTTCCACATTCTGGCTCAATCCAATCCCCGAGCCTGAAACCCATAGACTTTGTGTGGGCGCCGAGCCTGAAGAACAGATTGTTTCCTTGTCTGCCTGAGTTCCCGTTTGCCCGTGTACTAATAAAGGTCATTACCAACAGTCCCAGCTTTCCAGAGTGCTGCTTTTGGGTCCCAATTGCACCCGTCACAGTTCTTTTTTTTGCTTTTAGAAATGGAATCATTGTTGGTATTGGTGTACAGTATTTTAAACACAAAATTACAAAAAAGGTGGTAAAGTAACACTGTATTTCTTTAAAGTAATTCTTTTAATAAATATGAAAGCTGGTTTTATGCAGCAAACCTTGGAATACTATAAAGGGAGAAGGAACCCAGCAAAATAAAGAGAAACCCTGGAGGAAAATCTGAGCCTCAAAGAGTCAGTTTTCCAAAATTATTTCCATTTTGACTTGTTAGACTGTTCACCTTTGACTCCTGCACAGCTTGACAGACTAAACAGTTTAGAAGGTAAAATGACAGTATCATGAGGTGCAGCAGTGGCTTGAGACAACTTGGTGTTGTAACTGCAGCCCACTGATGTTACACATGCACATACAATGGCAGTTCATTCATGTTGCATTTTAGAACCTGGTGTTCACACTAACATATTTCTTTAAAATTGATGTTTGAATTATATATCATGAACCAAATAATGATTTTGATGGTGATATGTAAAAAGGAACAATATATGCAAGAGACAGCTGTGACAGCACTCTTGTGTATGTTAAACAGATTAGGTTTAAGTCTGGATGTGAACAGCAGGAGTGAGTCGATATTTCTAATGTCAGGTGGCAATGAGTTCTACAGAGCTGTGGAGCAGAGCAGTCAAATGCTCGCCTCTCCATGAAGAACTTACCAGGGAGTAAAATGCTTCTAACCACTAGAAATAAAAAAAAAAAAAAAAAAAATCCCAATGTTATGTCCAATTATTCTCACACACCTAGTTTGGTTTCAAACATATAGTGTTGTAAGATGGAAGTATGTACAGCTTCAGTCAAAGTTGGCAGGTGCTAAGGACCCATTTGAAGTGTTAACACAGTCAAAGATTGTTTCTCAGTCACCAAGAAAGGAGGGAGCGAAGACAGAGTGGTTGGAAGTGGCTTTGGACTGCGAGAAATAACCAGAGTCTACGGAGGCTGGAACACGAGTTCCAGACAGACAGAGCCCGAGGAGAGGAGAGCGAGACTGGGATGATGTTGTTTCTCAGAGAGAGAAAAGCAGAGATGACAGCAATGAAGGAGCAAGCAGCACAATTATGGTGGAAAGAGAGAGAGAGAAAGAGAGAGAGAATGGGCAGAGATGATGTTATGTGAGAGCAGATCACTCTAAATGAGCCTCAGAAATATATTGAGCTTCCGTGGCTGTGGAAGAGAATGATGAGCATGTAGGAGGTATAAAAAGCCTGTCTACTCTTTTTACAGTCACACACTCTTTCCTGCCTCTAGTTATCACCCTTTACTCTCACTTTGTTATCCCCTTCATCAGGGCCTTCCCTGCATCTTGCTTGTCCCGTATCTTTCTTATTTCTCTTTTTTATTCACACCTGTCATTTTAATTCTCTTCCCTTCATCATTCAGACTGACTTTTATCTCCTCTTCTATGATTACTGTTGTCATATCCTCCATGGGTGATGGAAATGACCACTCTAATGGGAAATGCTTTGATTGTAACCATTTGTCTTCTTTTTTTTAACTCACTTCAATCTAATAAGATCGATATGAGAGAAAAAAAAGATGTCAGAAAATTCCACAACAAGAATTGTCAGTGAAACCAAATTTGTCTTAATTCTTGTCTATTTTTTGGAGTTTTGCAGAACACTTGTGTTGACGGTATTGGATATCAGGATTGCCCTTTGTCATATCTTTTTTTTTTTTTTTCAAATTGAAGCTGCTCATTTGTGGTTGTCAAGTACAAAGATTGTAAAATTACTGATAGCTGGAGAAGCTGACAGCACCAAGTGATCCCAATAGATTGCTCCGCTCCCAGGCTGGTTTTACTGACTTCCAGAAGCATTTAAGTTGAATGGTTGGCTGAGCCAACAGCTGTCAGGACTCTCTGCTGTGGAACCAGCTTCCTGTCCAGGTTGACGCTTTCTCTGCTTTTAAAATTAAGCTTAAAACTTTATTTACCCTGTAATAAGCTGAGGAAGCTGGGGAACAAAAATACAAGTTTCTCTCACCTTGATGCTTTATGGTTCTGAATTCTTCTGTTCTGTTCTCTTCTCAGGGTTTCTTTAAGGGCTCTAGAGAGAATCTTGATTGGAACCAATGCCATATAAATAAAGTTGAATTGAATTAAATTACTTTTCTGAATAAAATGGTCAAAACCATATAATGGATTTGTGAGAAATATGAATTATTAAACATATGGGATGCCGGATCATTGGTCCATATGACACTCTTCCCTTTGGCCCAAAATGGTCATGCTGTGCCCATTTCATTTCAACAGATTACAAGAATTATCAGTTTAATACACATCAGTTTAATATAGCCATCCATTTTAGAATCTCAATAGAAATTAAATCTGGAATGTCACATGACCATTAAAAAAAAAAAACCCACCTCATAACTTATTAAAAGAAGGCCAAACAAGTAATTTGGGCTCCTTACAGTGGTGCATTGACTGCACTTCAATGTGGATGTGTGCAAAGTAGCTCTGTAAATCTGCAGTTTTGTTATTTATAATTTAATTATAATTTTTTTTTCTATTACAGTTTTACTTTAGACATGCTTAATTAGTCATCACATTTTTGGTTTTTTATTGATCAAGTGACATCAAATAGGTTACTTTTGTCACACTTTAGCATGCTAAGCTGTGTCTATGTTAGCTGAACGGCCCCATCAGTCCAATGATGACTGCACATGTGGCTTATTAGAGACTCCACCAAGGTCACCGAGTGTTGCAGTGGATGGTGTGCACCACAAGATGAAAAAGGCAACCTGTCCTCCGTCTATTTTGCTTCTCACCTGGTGGTCACTTTGATAGCAGAAGTGGAAAAAGACAAGTGCGTACATAATCTATTTTCAATAAAAGTTTTTTTGTTTCTAACATGTATTTGTCTGCAGTACTCCAATCAATCAATCAATCAATCAATCAATCAATCAATCAATCAATCAATCAATCAATCAATCAATCAATCAATCAATCAATCAATTTTTATTTATATAGCGTCTGTCACAATCAAAATTGTTTCTAGGCGCTTTCCAGAATCCCAGGGCCTGACCCCCAACAAGCAACAGTGGCAAGGAAAAACTCCCCTTTAACAGGAAGAAACCTTGAGCAGGACCAGGCTCATGTAGGGGGACCCTCCTGCTGATGGGGGGCTGGGTAGAGAGAGAGGAGAGGGGGAGGACAGGTAGAGGAGAGAATAGGTAGAGAACATAGAAATACATTGTATTAATTAAAATAAGCTGCTGGTAGAGTCGGGTTGGGTGGGTCAGCGGGGTCGGAGGTCAGTAGGTCAGCATACAGCATATGAAGGCTTTAGCATTTTCAAATGCGTCGCGTTGGGTTATGACAGGCTCACTCAGAAAGCACTTATCTTACGCTGTAGGTTGTTGGGATCTTTTTCACTTTTATCCTAAATTTTGTACATTGTGGCCAATGCAAACAAACGAAAAGACATTCCATTTCTCCTCACTAGTTTTAAGTTGTTTACACCTTGATTAGAGTTCACCTCTGAATTCAATTGATTGGACCTATTTAGATGGACACACACTGACAGACACTGCCCAGTACTACTTCACTGCTGTGGGGGAGTTTTTGGCTGGGAGGCTGGGAAAGAGAGACATTCAGGGTTGAGAAAAGGTGAATGGAGCAAAGTACAGAGATATACTTAATGAATGTGAGTTGAGTGGCCCAGCCAGAAACCTGACTTGAACTCATTTAAACATCTCTGGAGAGACCTGACAATGGCTGACCACTGACAGCCCTCATGCAACCTGCCATGGAAGCTGGAGAGCTGGAGAGGATCTTTAGTGGACTGTAGAAAAAAATAAAAGGGCCTTAACATTTCTCAGTGTGCTGTACTTGTTGGGATTTCTGGGTTGTGTCTGTCTTTGGCCTGCAGGGTGCGGTGTTGAGCACAATTGGGTGCAGCTGGCACTGCAGGTGGGCGCACCTGTAGGCAATTTACATCTTGCTGCCTATTTAAGCAGGTTGTGCCTGCCTGTCAGGGCCGGGGTGTCTGTTCGTGTGTGGTGTCTGTTCGTGTTGGGAGCTTGTTTGGGTGCCTTGGTGTTGGCCCCTGTTCCTGTGTTCCTGTTGCCTTGGAGGGTCGCTCCTATTCCCGTGCTTCCGGTTTCCCTGGAGGACCGCTCCTGTTCCTGTGTTCCTGTTGCCCTGGAGGGCCACTCCTGTCCCCGAGCTTCCGGTTTTCCTGGAGGGCCTCTCCTGTTCCTGTTCCTTGTCTCCTGGAGGACCGCTCCTGCTCCCCTGCAGTCTAGGAGGACTGTCTCTGCCCTCAGGGTCTCGGGGCACGTTCGTGAGGCGAGCGTGTCGCGCCGGACTCCCGGGTCCTCGCCGGTCCAGAAGGACTGCAGCCGTTTGAGGACTCACCGGTGTTCCGAGTTCCCGGCAGTCCAGGGGGACTGCGTCTGGTTTGGGAACTCGCCGATGGACCTTGGAGGAGCAGACGCTGCCTCCTAATCGCCAGCAGTCCAGGAGGACTGCTTCGTCGCCAGTGTCTCGGGGCACGTTCGTGAGGCGAGCGTGTCGCACCGGACTCCCGAGTCCTCGCCGGTCCAGGAGGACTGCAGCCGTTTGAGGACTCACCGGTGTTCCGAGTTCCCGGCAGTCCAGGGGGACTGCGTCTGGTTCGGGGACTCGCCGATGGACCTGGGACGGGCGGACGCTGCCTCCCGATCCCCATGCGGTCCAGGAGGACTGTTTCTGTTGTGTGCTCCCCTTCCCTGTAAATAAAGCCCTTGACTTCTCCACCACTGTGTCCTGGCCTGCGTTCGGGTCCGCTACCACAATGTATCGTAACAGTACTTTTCTCATTCTTTAGGTTTCTAATATATGTGGAAGAAAACTAAAGACCATATTTTCCCTCAATCATTCACTACTTTCCCATTTTGCTTTTGGTCTATACTCCACTCACGTCATCTCAGTTTCTTTTCTTTTTTGAAAGGTCAACATACTCACAAAAAATCTTTTGAACTTTGATTGCCACTTTTCTACCAAAAATAATGAGTTCAGCAAGGTCAAAGCATTTTTACACATCATTTTCCTGAAGACCTGGCTATTACAGAGAGTTATTTATAAAACGTGATACAGCATAACTTCAAAAGTAGAATCTTTAGATCATTGAATTATACAATTTTACAATAGTTTCAGAGCTGCAAGCAGGCCCTCATGATCATTGTGCATAAAATAATGTGTCTGTTTTACTTTCACAAAATAAATTATTATTTTACAATTGTTTTGGCATTTTACATTTTTTTAACCACTTAGATTTGGACAGTTTCTTTTTGTTGCTTAAAATTGACAGTGATTGTGCGACAACCTGCCTGGCGTTCCTTCACCGCATGCCATTCTGTTTACAGAGACTGTGTTCATGTACATAATCGCTGCGCTGTGCTCTTTCGCTGGAGCAAAATGAATGCAAACGAGACCTGAAAACAACACAGACAGTCATGAGCCGAAGGCTGGGGCTTTTCAGCCTTCCTCCAGCTTTTCTTTTCATCTTACTCTTCCTCTCTGCAGCCATCCTTTACCTCCATCTTGTTTCCCTTTTTGGCTTTAAGCCATGACTTTCATCCCAATGCACCTTACTTTCTACTCCAGTCACATCCTAATTTCTCTACTAGAGAACAAATTAAAAACATCTGGCAGACAGAAAAAAAGAATATACAAAGCAGTATATTTTATAGCAGTGTATTTTACATGGCATATACTGTATTGTAAAGACAGAACTTGTGAGGTTCAGTAAGAAAAAATATAACAGGAGGAAAAGATGTGAGGACAGACAAGAGCAGATGAAGTGGGAGGAGTGGGGAACTGAAAAAAGGAGGAAAGACAATGAGGAGAGGAGGGAAAGTGATGGAGAAGAGCTAAGATAATTGGGAGGAGGATTATAGCTATCGTGTTCAGTAAGCAAACCAAGCATGAAAGCTGCAGAAAGGGGTAGTGAGAGAGATGCTGAAGTCTTAAGCTGTAACCAAGATTTACACTTTAGAAAGGAGGCACGTTTGTCCTAAACTTTAAAAATATTTTTATTAACCTTTTCTCATTCACAAGCCTCTAAATTCGCACAGGTCCATGCACAATTCTGACCCACGCCAAAGTGTATTTGTACAGCTCATTGCTTTTCAAGCCCATGTTTAGCATAAAAGTGAGAGGCGTATAAAAGGGAGAGGTTCCTCTCTGTGCTATTAGTGGTGTACAGATCAGTAATTGTCCCAAAATCCATGCACATTTACATGCTTTTATTTAAGAAAGACTTTCTGTAGACTTGGATAAATTTTAAGCATACAATTTCATGAATGCCTTTAAATTGGTCTTTGCAGAATAATTTTTTTTTTCAAAAACATTAAACCAGTGATGTTATCCAGCTAGAAGCACAAATGGAGGAAATCTGCATATTTTCTTTCATTTTATAATTCTGATTAAACATTAAAGGAAAAACAAAAGAATATCAACTGTACAGCAATAGCACTCGCCAGGATTGATGCAGCTATCTTCTTTCTTTTTCATCAGGGTTACCAAACCAACTTTAAAAGAATCAATTCTCTACCACTTTCAGGCTGAAGTGAGTACTTATAACCTATATTTAGTCATATACAGGACTTTTATGTCTTTTGACTTTTCCCTTTTGGGGATTGCCACAGTGAATCATCCTCTTCCAAGGCCCCCTACTCACCACAACCTCATCTCTAACACCAACTAACTTCATGTCCATCCTCAGCATCCCCAGATATGTTCACCACCTCTTGACATGTCCAAACCATCTTAGTCTGGCCTCTCAGGTCTCTCTGGTAGGTGCACATGTTATTAGTGATTTTAATCTTCTTTGCATTCATAAGGCTCTTTCCATTGTCTTGTGAGACATTGGATTACAATTTCTTTGAGGAAGTTTTTTGTTGTTAAAGTTGCTAATGTTTTGAATTGATTAAAATGATTATTGTATCCCATGCTATCTAGATTTTTTTTCCAACTATTGCCAGGACAACTTGCAATGTAGGGAATCTGTTGGGTCACTGGAGATAGTGGACTCACCCCCTCAAAGTGCAGCGCTTGACCCATCGAGCAAATTTGGGTCGAGTTGGAAACGACACTGAACGCATGTGTTGTACCTTCAAAGGAACGTCTTTATCTTGAGTTGCAGAAGTTATGGGACAACGTTAGAGCTCAAGACACATTTTGCCCCTATGCCAGAGCTGTATGCTACTGCAACTGCTGCAGAAGGTGGACAGATCAAACATTAGAGTTAGAAGTGGACAAACAGCAGCCGGACTCATTTCATCTGATATTTCTTGTTCTGCAACCATCTGCTTTTTTCAACATAAGGAAATACAAATATGTTTAAATGATTTATCTGATACTATATTTATGCTTTAAATAACACAGTGAATTATAGAAATTAACAGTAGAAATGTAATTGTGGAAAGGGTCAAGCAGCACACTAACGTGAGCAAATTCTATATGGAATGTAATTTTCCAAAGTTGGTGAAATGTGCAATAGAAAAAGTTACTGTATACAAAGTAACCTCGAGACATTTACTGACAACAGAACAGGCTTTTAGGTGGAAGAAAGGAATGTCAAAACTCAGTACTATGGATGGTCAGTAATATTCTGTTAGCATACTCTCCAGCTTTAATACTGACCTCACTGCTTGTATTTATTGGGTAAAAAGATACTGTCACCGCATCACAGCAGTACTATTTAACTTGTTCTGAATGGTTAATGCTTCATCTGGATTTTCTGACCCTTGCAAAGGCAGTGTTCAGCTCTGAAAATTAATAAGCTTGCTGACATTTATACAGGTAATAAAGGAGACAAGAGTGTCTGGGTCGCATTGTGTTCATGTCTGAGGTCACAGTGAACATTAGTGACACCATGTTTGTCCTACTAAAGACAAGTCAGCCTTGGTTTTTGAACCTGCTATTTGCAGTTATATTAAAAGATAAAGCAGAGTGCATAATTATTGTGATTTAAAAAAAAAAAAATGGAATGAAGAAAGATAACCCAGGGGAGGAGTGACAGGAAAGCAGTCAAAATGCAGATGCAAATAGTGATGGACATGGAGACGGGAAAAAGTGAGGCTACAGGAGGGTGGGATGGTGAGGAAGGGATAGGAAAGATACAACATGACAGTGGAAAGACCGGCTCAGAGAAGACAGAGAAGACGGCAACGAATCAGGGGGCCTGGCTGATATATGATGGCCCTGCAGTGAGCCTGGTGGTTAGGCTTTTTATCCTGAAAGCTTAATATTGATACCCTCACATGATGCTATATAGGTTTGTTAAACATTACCAGCTCACTCTCTCCAAACAATAAAACCCTTTTTCAGGACATGATTGTGCCATCTCACGTTGTTTTTTTAAAATGTTTAACCATGTTTTTACCATGGTTACCGGTGCCAACATCCAGTTTTTGAATTGCAGTGGTACTACAAAATGGTGTAATGTCAGATTAATCCACAGTGTGGATGATATATTACCACCAAATATGCAAGATGTTAAAACCTAATCCCAGAATTCATGATTCAGTGAATATGTGACACAAATGATTGTCTGGGGAGACTTCCATTAGCTCTAAGAGCACTATTTTTAAGAGCCTAGATTCAGTGTCATATGCATGGTAGGAAACATGTTTTTCAATATGCAAAACCAGCAAACTCAAGGTGTAACTATTAAGTGGATAATTGTGTAGAGAGCAAATGCAGCAAATGAGGATGCAATAGGGATGGAAACTGCAAATGGAAAGTAGCATAACATCCACAGCATTTGCAAATTAAAAAGCAGTCCGGACGCGTTGAGATTTGGATTAATTAAAATACAACTTAAGTTCAGTTGTGCAAAATGTATAAATGTAAACAGTTAGTAACCAGTCAGTACTGTTGAATGAGGTAGCCTCGCTTGTAGACTCCTGTGTGTCTGATGGGGAGTGCCATCACATAAACAAACCGTATTCACAGAGCAATCAGCTATTAATGATTTTTTCTAAAATGTCTGTCTATTCACAACATTGTCACAACATTTGAGTTATTTAGGTGAGAATGTATGGGTTTGATTGGACAAGGGCTTACGACAGTTCAACGATGACATCTTGGAAACTAGGACAGAGGTTGCTGGAAAAATGTGTGTTCTTGTGGCTCAGTCATCGTTTCCTGTCTTTGTTCCTCTCTGTCTTCCTTAGCAGTTCTAATAGGGCCGGATTATCCATAGTCAAGATGAAAAGACTTTCATTTCCCTTTGAGCCTTTGTACACTCTCTCTCTCTCTCTCTCTGTCCTCTCTCTTTCTATCTAGCTATCTGAGTGTGTGCGTGTGTGTAAGTGTGTATGCATGTGTGTTAGCAGGCTTTCTGTGAGACATTGTCATGGATGAATAATGCCAGGGAGAGTAAGTAATTATCAACTTTGACTTCCTCCTTATTTTTATCTATGCTTTCAGTCTGTCCCGTCTTGACCTCCTTCCCATCTTCCCATCTTCCAGTTTTCTTCCCATGAATTTTATTAATTGTCATCCTTAAATTGCATTCATCGTCATGTTTCTCTGACTGCTGCTTTACCATTAAAAGTTGTCTTACACTACTGTGTTCAGTTCTATTTTTATCACACTTTACACAGTATTTTAAGATATTGCAATTTAAACTTTGACAGAGTGGTTGCAGTTCTTTATTGAATGCACCTTCTATAAATATTATGCAATTATACAAACATGATAAATGTGGAAGGTAAATTTAGTTATATAAACTTGGGCATTCATTTAAAGCTTTTGTGTGACTTACCATCTGTCACTTGAAATAAAACTAAAATAAAATCTAAGAATTATTTATTCCACATTCATTTTTAAAACCATTTTCCACATATATTTACATTTCTCTGTTGCATTTGTAAGGCTTTCCAACGGATGTTATCAATGAAAGTAATGTACCTATATCACAAAAAATATATTTTCAAATTTGATTTATAAAAACCCCCAAAATGTGGCACCCTAAGCTATTTTTGTTAATTCCTTTTTCCTCAAGCTCTTACTTTCTGTCTTTATATCACCTTCTACTCATTTCTACTTATTTTGGGCCTCTGTCTATATTTAGAAAGAGCAGAGGCTGCTTTGACCTGCCTGGTGTGTGTCTGCAGACAGGTGTTAATGTGAAGCATCTCTGCCCTATAAAGAACACAAACAGTTACACATAATACCAGAGGAATAACTGCTGGTTTGATTTTTGGAGCACACACATAGAAGATTTAAGCGCATAATGTGGTGGTGGGTGTCTTCAATTTGATTACCAGATTTAGTAGGTTCTGTGTGGTACCCTGGATCCTTTCTGTCTCCAATGAGTCTGTTTATATACTTGAATTTTTGTCTTTTCATGTTGTCATATTTAATATCACACTGAAAGAATTTAAGATTCATGAACATCTCATCTTATCATGTATCTTTTTGCATCTGTTCTTATCAAAGGTCATCATTGTTAGTTGAATTTAATGCAGAACTTGGCATTTAGGTAGCAGAGACGCTCAATCTGCTGCCAGACGTTTGTCAAGTGCAGGATTTTTATTCTGAAAATAAATAAGATTCACCCTGCAGTCCGTGTTTCCTGTGGAAGATGACCTCCCACCCTCTCAAGGAACGGTGGGGGCCCATAGAACCACTCCTTCAGCAACAGACACCTAGGGGCTGCAGTGTAGCTTCCCCACTGTGGGATCAATAAATGCTTATCTTATCTTACGGTGATAACAGAATTGGTATTCAAATTGCATGAAGCACAATATTTAAACAACTAAAAACATTCACCAGCTTTCAGCGAGGTCTCAATAAAATGAGGAATTGCACCGACTTCACCAAACAGCGCTTTCATTTTTACTGCAATGTCTGCATTTTTAATGGCAATATACAGCCTTATATAAATTGCAGTAAAACAACATTTAATCCTGTTACTTGATTTTGCCATGTAATTATGTGGTTATGACACATATCTTGAAATAACTATTTTTAATCAGAGGATACTTTTCATATTACTCTCGATACAATTGAGCTCAAGGCTGCACACATTTACAGGAAGTTCACACATCATTAATGGTGATTATTTAACTTCCCCTTGCTGCTTTCCTCGATTGATCAAACATGAGAAAATGCACATCACTTGTCAATAAAGTCTCAGCAAGGAACGGAACACAGCCGTGTAGCAAGTCATTAATTTCACGGTGATTTGCCGTGTGCACTGATCAAAGAGCTTCCCTTCACATTTGTACAGCTAAATGTCCTTCCAACTGGTTTCGTCATGGGATTTTAGAGACATGGCTGAAAAAGATGGAGCGTGGAGCACTTGTAAAATCCCAAAGAAGTCTTCAGGAAATCTGTCTTGCTTGGTGGAGAAACTCACCATCATCCTCTCTCCTTAATTTTTTCCTACACCTTATCATTTTTAGGATAATGTCAAGAAAGGCACCATGTCATAAAAAGGTATCTGTTCAAGTTGACCATTTTGGACTGCTTGTCTGAAGGCTGCTTTTACATGCAGCCCCAATACTAGATTTCTTTATTTTATTATCTTGTACAGTGACAAAAACCAGAAATGCCTTGGAGAGCTGCAGATAAATGTCTTTCATTCCTTCCCAGCACAACATTTATGTATGTGCATATGTTCCCGCGGCATTTTAACAGTTGGAGAGAGCGTGTTCATATCCAGCAGAGCTTAGCAGCTTTTGAAACTTTAATGAGGTGTGGATACCTTCAAGGAAAGTTCTGAGGGTCACTAGCTGTCAGCCTGAGAACAGGTATTTCAGTTTTCTTTTTGATCTTGTTGACTTGAATGTCAGCTGTCTTTTCAAAGCATCCTTCTAAAATATGCTGGTAGCATATCTGATTAGACCTCCTGCTTGTATTATTGGCACTCATTTTTTCTTCATATTAGCAAATGGCATTCATGTACAATTTTATGTCCTGACTAACTTTGTGACACGGTTTGCCATATATAGACTTATTCTTAGTCTTCTTCCACACTTATTTCCCTGTTATGTAAAATACATCCAAAATGCTTCTGCTATTTTCCCCCTGAAATAAATAAGCTCATTTTATTTGAGAACCAAAAGTCCGCTCAGCATTGTGAACAGGAATTAGAGCTCCTGTGCTCGGCTGCTGTTTTGTGTCAGCTGGCGGAAGCAATTAAATATTTTGGCAGGGATGTATAATTTGACACTTTCGTGTGTGCAAATAAGTATTTAGGATATTTTTGACCAAAATAGACATCATTTTTTATAATTCTATATTGATACTGACACTATATGATGGTCGTGACTGACTCTCCTCTCCTCTCTCCTCTCCTCTCCTCTCCTCTCCTCTCCTCTCCTCTCCTCTCCTCTCCTCTCCTCTCCTCTCCTCTCCTCTCCTCTCCTCTCCTCTCCTCTCCTCTTCTCTCCTCCCCAAGGTTTGATTTTTACTTTAATGTTACAATTTTTTTTAAATTGTTGCTTAAATCACTATTAGTTACAGATAGGAAAAGGCTAACTTTTTGCTGTTAGACATGTTCAATTCATTTTTCAGCCACATTTGACCACTCTAGTTCTCCGAGGTAATAAACTATGTTGACACCGGTAACCTTTAACAAAATAATTTTTCTTACTACATCAAAAGGTTAGACCTCTAAAAAATATCTGCAGACCTAATGAGGAAATTCAAGCCAGTGTGACTTTCGTGTAATGAAGCAGTTTTCACATTTGCCTGGATTCTGATGGTTAATTCATATTATGTCTTCACTGCCATGTTTACGTAGATGTGCACCGTTTTTCCCCCTTAAAAGAGCCAAGTTCTGTAAATTAGGAAGAAATGCTGCCATGAGGTTTCCGCTACGGGAACAGTGTTTTGATGTTAAAATTCCTATTGATGTGGAGTCGGCTGGGAGATGCTGGCTGCCATTTTCCCCTGGACGCAAACACAAATAAAGGCAGTCACCCAGACGGCACTCATATTTGCATGTGAGCGTGTGCTAGATATGTTAAAATCTGCTGTCCCCTTCCTGTGGTGAGTGGTGAGTTCTCGTAAATTCTCTGCAGGAGCAAGACAATGTTTATTCAATTGATTTCTAACTGGCTGTGTTATTGGATTATTTGAATTTCATGTTAAAAACATAATGCTGTCTTTTCAGGCTCTGGTTGTCATACATGCACACTAGTAGTTAGCTCATAATATCAGTAAATTAATCATATTATTTAGCTTATTTATTTTAATCCACTGATTTGTGTGATGGTTTTTATTTTCCTCAAAACTTTTCTTTTTTGCTAATTATTATGATCAGAAGAAATTCCTTCCTCAGTTCACACCAACAATAAAAGAATCACTTACAAATGAGTAAACACATTATTTCACATTATTTAACACATTTCATGTCAGCTGAAAAAAGAATTCTTCTGTTCAGAATAAATAAAATAATCTCAGTGCAGCTCAGAATCCTTCAGTTGTGAAGAAATAGGATATGCGGAGCTACTCGAGTGAAAGATTATTCATGTAAAAAGTCCACATTCCTAGTCTGAGTTTACCCATCCACAACACCAGTGGCACAGATGAACTCCCGGTTTGCTACTGCACCAAAGATGCAGAATCTTGCACTGTCTTTAGTATCTTTCTCAATGACACTTTGGCATATAGTATTCCAGGTATTACAGTAAATCCACCTATTAAGTTGAGATAAAGTATAGTTATCCCACTTCCTGGAGACAATCGGATAAAGTCACCCTGAGAAAAATCTTCCTGAAATATTTTTTGTGTTTATAATTAGCAAAATATATATATATATTGGAAAAAATAAGCCATGTACCGTGACGTTTTACCAGCTAAACAAATGATCAGCCCCTGAGGGTTCCCTTGCAGTGGAGAAGAACTGATAATGTGCTGTCAGGATGCTCTGCTGGCCCCAAATGTAATAAAGTGTCATCTTGGTTGACATTCCAGCAGCTAAAACTAAAATAAATGCTGCACCGTGTACCCTCCAAGTAGGGGAACATGTGCCCAAGTGTCCACTTCAGTGAATTAAATATGTTTCCTAAATCCATCAATCCAAAGTCCAGGGCTGTGAAAATGACTTGGCTTTCTGCGGATGGTTAGTCTGCCAGGACCCTGAACACTTTGACCCGTTACGCACTTCTGTTAATAGCAGCTGAGCTTCCAAGCATAAAAGAAGGGCATACACCACTCATATTAAATATGAGCGGTTGTATCACTGGAAGCAGAGCTTCAGGAGGAGCCAAAACCCCCCAAAACTACAGTATCTCTGCAGATCATATGTGAATCACAGCACGAGCTGCTGCAGTACCTGGCTCTGTTTCAAGACACACACACACTGGTAAATCTGTGGCTCTTGTATTTTGCCAAGGAAACAATACAGTCCACATAAACAATGCAGTGCACACAAACATAGACACACACACAGAAATCCTCCAGAGTCTTGTTTATTTAGCATACGTTTCAAGGGAATGGTCCATTCAGGGAATTCGTAGAATTCGTGGAAATTCGTGGTGCTGTGTTCACGAACATCTTTCAACAGTTTTTTTGGTGTTTTTCTTTAAACTTCTTCCTACTTGACTCGAGGTCTGTGTAGTAGGGCTCATGAGAAGCAGCTTTCAGGCATTTTATTAGAGAACACAATAAAATGCTGCACTTTCTCACAGCAGTGATCCATTTACTGTCATACGGCAGCTGCCATTTCATTTTGTTGGCAAATGATGTGGAAATGCCTGTAGAAATTGGCGATGATGCTCCTGTTTTGGGAGATGAAAGCGGAGGGTTGACAATAAGCAACACCACTGCAAAGACAAATACTAGGTGCAGGGAGAGAAATGTGAAGCAGGAATTGTTGCTGAAGGAGCTTCAGATGTAGAAATTAGTTAAATTAATTACTCCAGGTGCACATTCAGCTGTATTATATAAAATTACTTTACTGATGTTGATTTCTTTCTTTTAGACAGTATGAATATTGGAACGATGCAGTGTGTGCCTCTCCCTTCTTTCTCTAAAAGTACATGCCAAGTGGTCCTATTTTCCAGGAGAAAATGACTAAAAATGATCGTTTGAGACATGGTGCTGTTGGGCTAAAGCGTCATTATAGCTCAAGAACTCTTGCTAAACTTGGTGAGTTGCAAGGACAAATGTGCTTAAGACAGAGTTAATGTGCTTTGATGGAGTCTGAGTGATCTGCATGCAGCTTACTGAAGTCCATATCCTGACAAACAATATTATACTGGCAAGTTTATTCTGGCAGGTTCTGATATAACTAATACTTATTGAAGGATTTTGAGACCAAGTTTGAGATCTGGTTTCATGACATGAATGTATTCCCCAAAATATGTGCTTATATCTGCTTTTCGGAAGTCTGGCTGGGGATGCACAATGTCAAACAGAGCACATTGACTCAGATTAAGTCCCATCTTTGCAAACTGAAAATGAGCTTATTGAACTTGTTGAATTTTATGCAATTGTGTGAGAAGCAGTAACTTTCCATGTCATTTGGGAGTGGTCAATTGTGACCACATCATTCATTTAAGGAAAATATATTAAATCACCTGGGGATTCAGAAACATGCACTTTAGGGATAGTTGAACTGGCAATTTTAAATTTAGTAAATATGAGTGTATGCATACCACCCCTCTCACCCAAATGCAGCTGGGATAGGCTACAGGCACAGGATTTTTCTCACTATATGCTATTTAAAGAAAGTGTTGTACTAAGAATGGCGTGCGGTTTGAAGGCACAGGCGAAGTAAAATCTGACAGCCACTTTTTTTCAAGTCAACATCTTCACGTCCATCTGGCTTCTCCTGCCTGATGCTCTCAAGCCTCAAATACTGCTGCCCTTAATATTTCAGCCTTGGTTATGATGAGGAAATGATCAGAGGTTGTTTTCATCTGTCACTCAGACAGTAAAAAAATCTCTCAGTTTGAAGCATTCCCCTTGATTGAAAATTAAAAAGGCTGGCCATGCGCTGAGATGTGGCGCCGTGACCTGAAACTGTCATTGGTTCTGATCCTGCTAAGGTGTTTCATCTCATCAGTCTCTCTGATCAGAAGGCGCAGGAAAGAATATTGATTCCGAATAATTGCTATATTCTTTTGAGGCGAGGTACTTGACTGTCACCATGCTGTTGAGACACAAATACCGACATGTCATTAAACGTGAAAACGTATCCATTTAGAGACTTGGTCTGCTTGATGTTTCTCCCTTATTAAAGGATTTTGTTTCTTTTGCTTGTTTATTGGGGGGGATTTTCAGTCTTTCTGAATAGTTTTTTTTATTTAATAATTCATAATGAAAGAGTTTAGTTGACACTGTTCCTAAACAATTGTCTGTATTTCACTGTGCAGTGTCTTAGTTCATGTTTTATTTATTAGGCTGATGGTTTTCTAGAAAAATTCCAAATCTGTACAGGTCAGTTTCATTCAGCCTGGACCTCCACCCAGTGGGAGCTATTTGAAAAGGTAATGGCTGTAATGTATGTGGTCTTAGATTGTAACGGTGGGGGAGATCAGAGGGAGCTTTGGCTTCCAGTGTGGGTGAAAAGCAGACAGTGATGTTCTGTGCAAACGTAATTATTTTCTGTGGAACCTTTTCGTCTTCTGGTTTTGTCAAACGACACTGTGACACATTACACTGTGATGTTCTTGATGTTTCTGCCTGGTAAAAGGATATTAGCATCTTCTGTTCAAGGGTATTGTTGCTAAGTATTCTGAGAAACTATAGTCTTTGCTTTGTTTTTTGTCTTTTTTAAAGCTGCCACTGTTAGCTGTACCAGTTTACTATCAAAATCAGGTAAAAATTGCAAGATGATGCTGCAGGCATAATGTAGAGCAGATAGCTAAATGAGACAAAGCTAATTAAGCTACGTAAATGGATAAAAGTACCGTAAATACTTGGAATTATATATAAATCCCTTTGAGTTCACGTATAGATTTTTTTTCCGCAGATAAACAAAAATGAATTCATTCAGTGTTTCCTGAATGAGTGGAGAGCAGCATGCGCTTTAAAGAAAAGCTATTGGATGGAGACATACAGGAGGTTTCCATGTCCTGGCAGACAGGCAGGGCAGGCTGTCAGGTGACTGTGACATTGTGCAGATGACTCATTCAGGCAACAAGAGGTGTAAGTACCGGTAGGTCTAGCGATGGAGCTGACAGGGTCATTGACAAATGATGAGTCAAAATCTCTCAGTCTGCTTTTCTCAGCTCCCCATTCCTCTCTTGGATTTTTTTTTCTTCTGTCAGATGAAAGTAGATGCTGATGTGTCTGTGTCTGTGTGTATTTGCTCTAACTCTAAAAGGTTTAGGGCAGTGAGGTATTTTGATTTGGGAAAAAAGCGAGGTAAGAAAATGGAGAAGTGGTCTTAACCTGTTCTCCTCTAACTAAAAACCTGCACCTGCAAAAAATGTATTTTAGTGTGAGTGTTTCCTGTCAATATTCAGGGATCTCAGGCAGGTACATGAGTCATCAGGACTGCATTTGGCCTTTTTCAGTGATCCAATTTTTTTTCTTTACTATGCACCTACATATACAGTATGTGTTTGGGTGCAGAAAAAAGCACCCGGAGAGCGGCAACTAGCCAAACAGGTAATTTCCCCACATATTGTGATTTACACCCATAGTCTAATAGCAGTCATAATACAAGGTTACTCAATATAGTAGGCTTCTTTATGATCACTCAAATGGCCAAGTCCCTCTGGTATCCAGAACATTGCAAAATTGTAGTATTCTTTTCCTTCTCTTCCAATTCATCCTTGGCCCATTTTGCAAATTTGACTGAAAACTTAATTGAAATCCGTCCACAATTTTTTGAGTTGTTTTACTCACTGAGACAAAGACAAATGCTGGCTGTCACACAGCCTTCTTGGTGGAGGTAATAGCCTGAAACCATGGTGCGCCCCAAACAACTCCTGAATTTGGGTTATTCTGCCTTTCTTCTCTGCTGATCCTCTCCAGCTCTGTCAAGTTGGACAGCAACAGCTGGGAGACAGTCACTTACTGGCCAAGCACATTCACAGGTTGTCACAATGGATTTCCAGTTGTCTTGACTGTGTCTTTAGAGTCATTGTCTTGTTGGAAGGACTAGTTGAGGGCAAGTTCAGCTCGCTCGAGAGATTGCGATCCAAATTGCAAAAGCACCTCAGGGTTTGGTTCCAGACACAGTAAGATTCCATTTGACAAATAACGTGGTGAGGGATTGACAAAGGTTGACCCAGATGAAGAAGAAAGCATGAGCAGTGCTTACACAAATTCAGTGGCAGCTAACTATTGATGGCTGAATGCCATCCCTTGAAGTATTCTTCCTATTTTTGTCAGCAATGAGATGAATCCTTGAGGGTTCATTCTCCACAGGAACAGTGGCATCCGGTAGTATTTTAACATGAAAGCTGATGTTCAAGGGTAGGCAAAAGCACTGCAGAAAAAAACATGAGACACCAGATACTAAAATAATAATGATACATTTAAGTTTTAAGCGCTTATACACATGCTGAAAGACACTTAACATTTAAAAATCATGAATCACAGCAGAGTTAAAAGTAGAGTAAATTATAAAACAACAATAACACAGTGTAAAACACACACACAAAAAGCAAATTTAAATAGGTGAGTTTTGGACATAATTTTGGAAGCTAGGAGGAGTGTGCATATACTGATGGTTTGGGAAATTAGTTCCAGAGGGAGGGGGCAGTGAGGGACGAAGCTCTGTCCCTCCAGGTTCGGTGCTTGGTCTGTTTAAGTATTGAGAGGATGTGCCCTTCAGATGAGCGGAGGGGTGTGTGATGGTGGAGCAGGTCTATGAGTGTGTGAGGAGGAGGATTTGAAATGAATATGATAAGTAATGGGAGTCAGTGCAGGTTTTGGAGGATGTGGGTGATGTGGTCTCAGAAGTGGGTGTGAGTGTGGGTGAGCAGACAGGCAGGATTGTGGATATATTGGATTTATTGAGGAGTTTGGATGGTACATCATAGAAGATGCCATTGCAAAAGTCTCATCTGGATATGATTAATGCATGAATGAGGATTTATACAGCAGAGAAGGTGAGTGAGGGGCAAAAATGGGCAATGTTCTTAAGGTGGAAGAAGGCGATCCTGGTGATGTGGTTGCTGTGGTGGTCAAACTTTAGCTGGCTGTCAAAAAAGCTTCCAATTTTGTGGGTCTGCGGTGAGAGAGAACTGAGTGCAGTTATTAAAGGTGAGGCAGAAGTTGTGGATGGCTTTGGTGAGGGATGTGGGGTTAGTGATGATTATGTCCAATTTGTCACTGTTCAGCTGAAGACTGTTTTCATCCATAAAAAAGGACCGTGGCTTCAACGGGTACCTTAAAAAAGGCTGTAAATGTTATGGAGGTGGATGCCATTGCGAGTTGGAAGGAATGTGATGTGCCAGTTTGATATTAATGTCAGGTGGAACTGTGTCGGTCCATAATGCATTCCTCATGCCCTCCACACTGCTGAAGACTGTAGCTGGAAGCCTGATGGAAATAGAACAGTCCTGAATGAATGAATCTTTAGCTAAAAGCTCTATTATCAGCCACTCAATAGTGTTCCACTGTCCCTTTATAAAACCTTCAGGCTGAACTACGGTACTGGGATGGATTCTACATTCTACTGGAATTATCCAGTTTTGCAGTCAGGACTCTGAATGCTTACAATTATCGAGGAGTGCTTATAAATACTGGAGCAATCTTAAGTTTTCAGTCAGGTAGACAATTACAGAAGTCCATAAAAATGTTTCTGATTTGTTATATGCAGCATTTACCAATGAAGCTGACCGTGAAAAACACTTTCCTAACTTAATAATGTGTTAATAAATACCACATTTTTAAAGTCACAGATATGTGTTGTATACACTATATATAGTTTGTTACATTGAGTTAGTTATGAGTAAATGTATTTCTCAGTGTCCCGAACCAGTGAAGTAAAATAAATATGGCATGGTAGTGCAGCTCTGGAACCTACAGATAACTGAGATATTAAAAAACAAGCATGCTTTGGAATGATCTCCTTCCTTCCTTTTGCATTCAGGTGATACCATCATTTTGGAGTCACTTCCTGTCCAGTCATTGTCACCTGAACACAACAAAAAAAACTTTAGCAATGCATATGTGGCTTAAGAACTTAATTGAACATAAGTTGATATGTAGGGTGCTGAAGGGTTTGTGACACCTTGTTAAATAGAAACATGAGGTCAGAACTGGTGGATAAAGATGTTCAATAAAAGGGACAAAGGCCTCATTTTTTTATACTAATAATGGACGCTGTATCACAACTGTCCGCAAATAGTACTTCCATTTGCAAAGTGCACATTACCTTGTTCTTAACCTTTTTCTGCACCACCCTGGGGTGAAGGTAGTGGGAGAGATGAGTTTGTCATCATCAAAGTGGCACAGATTGTATAGAGAATACTTGCCAGACCTTGTTCAGTCTTTTATTTTGAAAATGATGATTCACGTAAAAAAAAAAACAATAAGCAGATATCAGCCTGTTTTGGCAAGTGTCTCGGTGTCATCGACAGACTTAGACAGCTTATACCAGCTCCTGGAAGACATGTGGGAGAATTCCTTTTTCCCCTGATCAACAATGCACTGTTGCCTTTCTTTTCACCTCCATTTCGCTTTCAAGTAAACACAGTGAGGCGTGACTGTGGCAATTATTTGACTTTACAGCTGCTGCACTGTCCATGTACTTTCTCGTACCATGTTCAATGGAAATATTGACATATACTATTTTCAATTTCAGGTCACGCTTATATTTAAAATGTGCACAACACGTGCAGTTTTCAAAACCTCTATTTGATTAGGAAAGACATCCTGTGAATGGGAAATTTAAATGGAGAAGTCCTTTAGTCCTTTAAAACTTTTTTTTTTAAGTGTATGAACAGGTGCATATTTTCTCTCAACACACACATGCACACCCACACACACACACTCACATTTGGCTGCTATTGGAGCATATGATGGTGCCAGTTGAGCTGTCATGTTGTCAGTCACAGAGGCCAGCCAAATTATTCTGCCAGCTGCCCCCGCTGTTCCATCAGTCAGCACACATCTTACATTTGCTTGTAATAGAACGCAGTTATAAATTTAAACATTTCCTTCATCTATTTTTTTAGGAGGATGTATGCTTTTACAGTCATTTCCTGCACTTACAAGGAATCAGGCTGCGTTTTAGCGGTGCCATTAACCTTGCTGTAGGGTGGGTTATGTGGTTTATGTCCATGTGCTTTTTCTTTCTTTGTAGGCATGGTGGCCGTGGAAAGATGCTCACTCTTTGTGAATATCTGACCCTCAGTGACAGTGGCGACAAGGAACAGTGTGTCTTTCCAGTCATGAATTAAGCATTGTTTTAACTGCTGCAGGGGAAGATTCAAGAGTCAGCCTCTGGCATGCACACACATGCCCGCACACAAACACACACCGACCAAACTAACCACTCGTCAATCATTTCTTTTCCCGTTTCACCATCATCATGCTTCAACAACCTGTGACAGAACTTAATGTGATTCTGTGGCTCCACATGGTTTAGTGTCTGTTCAGTTCTAATTAGGTTGTGTCTCAAACATATGGAGGTACAGAGCAATTTAGGGCACACTGAAGCTCCTGATGGTGTTGCCTGGTTTAACACAAGGAGGAGATGGAAAGAATCTCAAAACAATATAAAAAGAATATATGGAAGCAAAGGATTATTAGATAATTCCATTTGCTGCTTTTTCACAATTGCAAATGCTTTTGTGTCATCTACATGTTTTTGTCCTTGGTTTATATATGATAATGCGACTGATTTGTAGCTTTTTTGTGTTTATTTGTTACACTGAAGCCTACCTGTGCTGTTCCATCCGCCATCTGTGCTGTTACAATGCTTACAGACGAATACTTCTCTAGCCTAAAATCTCTTTTTATTAAGTACCTACTTGCAATTATTATAATAAAGAATACCAAAATAAATAACAACAGGAGACATCTGGTGAAAAACAGACACCTTCTTCACCCCAGCACTTCCGTGTAAACTGCTGTATGTTCGGAAATGCTGTGAGGTCCCCCTCAAACCATTCCATAATTTAACTCCATGTACTGAAATACAAAAAAAATCCCTTGTACTGCGCACACATACTACACTAGATGTTTGGATCATAATAGCTTTGATTGTAACAGTAATGCATTTCTGTGATTCTATAAACTACCACGTAAATGATCCATATTGCTTTCTTTTGAAGAATGAGAAGTGATAAACTGCCCCAAACTTCAGTACATTAATTGAGTTATGTAAGAGCTAGAAAACAGTAAAGGATGTGAAATGATTTGTTGTCCATAACCTGTTTAATTTAATTTAAAATTGAGAATTGGTGAAAAGAAGCAAACATTTACTGTATATATTGATGCTACTATGTGCAATGTTATGTTAATGTGGTAGTTTATGTTGTTTAACATTTGCTTGGAGGAATGTGTTAAAAACATCAAGGAAAGAATCTACTACAATTTAATTTGAATATATTGCTTTCAAAGTTCTAACATCTTTTTTCAGAATTGAAGCATACAGCGCAGCAATAAATGCAATATAAAATAACACAGCTTTTGCAAATAAAACCTCTTTTGATTAATAGAGGTGAAACTTTCTGTGCCATGTTTCTTTTCAATGTGTCACACAGTACGTGTCATTACTGTTTTATGTGCCCCTGGGTGGCCTGAAAGGCTGCTTGTCCTTGTTGCTGCAGCAGTCATTGCTAGTTGTTCAGACAGCTTCCACTGACAAGTTAGACCAGAGTCTGAGCTTCTGTTTGGACGATATGGAACAGACATATGCATTAGTTTGATAGAAATGGCAGATTTGTCAGCAGTTGTGGTGTCATACAGACACTCCAATGTCACCCCTCCCTGTTAACCACCACAGCAGAATCCTGGCAGTCATGGGAGGGATTTATGGGCCAAGAAAAGAGGACCACAGACACAGAAATTATATAAAGAATCCAGAGTTCTTCTGCAGACTACAGACTTAGAATGACGAAATATACTGAGAAGGGCCTGTAGCTTCCCCTGAGTGCTTTGCTCTCATTTGCGTGTCAAGTGTAATTGCAGCCTCTTTAATTATTAAAAAATAATTGTATCATGGTAAAATCCAAGATGTGGTACGTTTTCAGATGCTTAATAAATTGAGATCTGGTCAATTGACATGCTTTGATATTGTAAAATGTTCTAATTTGTTGAAATTCAGATAATAATGACCAACTGTATAGTTGCATTAGACATTTGTAGACCAAAGTGTTTCAGGGCATCTTACAATTTTTCCAAGAAATACATACACAATTACAGTATATGATGGATTTTTACAGGGTCTGTGTTATCTTGAGTCACAATAAGGATCAACTTAATTAACACCCTTTATCATCTGATCAGGGAAAGTGTTTAAGGAAGCTCTTAGTTGTAAATTGAAGTGAGAAGAGATTAGATGAGGAACGTGTTGCTCTGCCAAGCTCTTGAAATGAAAAGGCATCAATGGTCATTAAAAGTTTCTAATTTTCCTTTAAATATAAGTCCTTTATCAGTTATTGTTTTGTATGCGTTAAAGAACTCTTTTGACTGCAATGCGGCCCTAATGCTCTGACAGCCATTTTTGTGATTTCATCATTGGACATCATTTAATCATTTAAATCTTTTTCTCAAATGATCAAATAAAAATAAGCAGTATTTAATTCCATTTATACAATTTTGTAAGTAAGTACAAACTCATTATTTATTGCACACAATAAGAATGTCATTATTGTATTTATTGATGGACCTGCAACAGGGGCACCATCGTTTTCAAAGTGCTCTGCCTTCATTAAATATTCTAAATGAGGGAAACAAGTCAATAAGTATAACTCCAAGTCTTTACATCAAGTTTTTATCCTTGTAAAGTCTGAGATGATGCTTTGAGCTTGGTTTGTTTAGACTGTCTTCACTGTAGACCCAGCACAACCTTAGCACAGAGGGAATGATTTGTTAATAATCTTAGTTTAGACATAATTTAATGAGTAATGGTGGCACAAATGTACAAAAATGTCTTGATTTTTATCTTTTAAATCAGACGAATTCTATGCATGTGAGTTTAATTTAAAGTTAATTCATTTGATGTGGACCAGGTTTTGTTCCATGGGGTCATCAAACAAGTAAAACTGGACAAAAAATGAACAAAGGGGTGGTGATTTTACATTATATTTCACGTTTTCCATTCTAGTAGATGTAATTAATTTGTGTATGAAATTAGATTATAAAAATTAAAAAGAAAAGATAATTGAGAACACAAATAACCCCAACCCTACAAACATATTCATCTTTCATCTCAGAGTGTTAACTGCCACAAGGCAGCGGGGGGCCTGCTAAGTGCTCCTGGCATTGAAGTTGTTATGCTGTGACCTTTTACCAGGATTACTCTCTGGGTTTCAGATATATGCGTCCTCTCCGGAGTCTTGGAATCCTCACAACGATGACATTGGTGAAACTTGCTGCTGATCTCTTGATAGTCTTTGCCTTTATGCCCAAAATATTATCTATTTGCACCACCAATAACAACAAATAACATTGCTAATTATAGAGCCCCCCCAATTACAATATAAAGCCTTTTAGAATTGCAATTTTCATTTACCTTTTATTGTAAATCAAAATCAAATCAATCTTTATTTATATAGCATCTTTTGCAATCAAAATTGTTTCAAGGCGCTTTCCAGAATCCCAGGGCCTAACCCCAGACGAGCAACAGTGGCAAGGAAAAACTCCCCTTTAACAGGAAACTCCCCTTTAACAGGAATCATATGATGGACTTTGTGTAACAGGTCACATTCTTCTGTCATTGTAGATCTGCACAGTCTGTGGTCATGAAGGTTTTTGGTTTTTGTCTTGTCGGTGGGGTGACCTGTACATGTACAAAATATAGATGGAACTTTATATGAGTCATAAAAAATCAATTATTTTTTATGCAACAATTAAGGCATTCATTTTCACAATGTGTTAGACAAATGGTTTCTCTCCATCTCGCAGGTCAAAGGTCTGTAAAGGCAGTGGTACCAGTGGAGGGAGATGATGTCGATGCAAAGTAGGTACCCTCTCAATACACTGATCTCTCATCAGCTGTCCTTTACATCCAACACAGGTAATCATTTTCCATCTACACTACACATGTATATGGAGCCTTATGGGTGACAGAACCCAAGGAGACACTTTCCTGTGACTTTGAGCTGCAGTCCTTCATCTGTTCGATCTGGCCACTGACCTGCTCAATTTTAACTTTCCCTCCTCTGTCTAATTAATGTTTGGATGTTTGTTCTCTCTTTTATTGGTCCTTCCCACTTTCTCCTCCTTCTTCACCCAGCTGGCCATCAGCAGGCGATTTCAGCTCTGGGAGTCTAGAGACTATTTGGATTGTAACAGGCTATAAAAGTAAAGAATTGGAATGCACATTGATTAGCCTTGGCTGCCTATGGCCCTGTTTCTGGGTCACCACCTCCTTGGAACACTTTTGATGGATACTGATCACTGCAGACTGGGGACACTCTGCAAGTGCCATATTCTGGCCATCACAATTTGACCCTAGTCAAACTCAGTCATCCTCATTCTTGCTCATTTTTCCTATGTTAATTTGCTGCCCAATCCATGTGTGGCACCAATATAAAGAAACAGTTGTACTGTGTTTATACAATATGGTTCAATATACACGTATCCACATCTCTGGTTCAGATCGATGCACTAATGCTGTTTTTTTTGTTCCTCCCTATTGGGATATGAAAATAGGGATTTAGTGTTGCATGGGTGGATAAAATAATTAAAGAAATGTCCCTTTGGTTTATATTCTTCTTAGTAAAGATGGTCAGGTTTGAGATCCTGGGAGGCTGAGCAAAAACAAAGTTAGGATTAATCAAATGGCAAATAAATAACACCAAGAATATCACAAAAAGAACATGGAGGAGGAAGATCCCATAAATCCAAGCTACCTGATTTGCCAAGCAACACCAACGATCGACACAAAATTGAACTCTTCAACAGATGTGTATTCTTCATGGAACAGCGTGCACTTGTCTCATTATATCATTGCTTAAAACTCGTGCAAGTGATCCACTGAGATTGTTTAATTAGCATTTGTTTAAGTGCATTCCATCTTGTGTTATTTATACTTGCTGTCTGGATGTCTTCCCAGTTTATGTCCCATGATAGTGTTTTTAGTTTATTTGCTTCCCACGCCTACTGTTCGTATTTGAATTCTGGGTCAAGTGTCTCTTCTCAACTGCTGTTTTCATTTCTGCTTTTCTTATTCAAATTAGATTTTTCTTACGAGAGTATACATGATACAGTACTTATTTAGTCGAAAAAAACATGACATTTACTATTCACTTTACACATTACTGTGTGTTTGTGTTCCACTTAAATCCTCCTCCATCACAGTCATGTATCCCTCCCACTCGATCTTCCTGTCCATTTAGCCAGTCCACCTCTTTGTAACATCACAGTGATTGCTTAATTGTCTCTATCCCTTTACAATCAGTCCATTTTGCATGTCTGTGTTGCTCTCTGCAGTGAGCGAAGCAGACAGCATGATGAAGGTGGCAGAGTGGCAGCAAACCTACTACGCCTCAGACTCTGGCATCCACTCAGGGGCCACCACAGTCCGAGACGATGAGAGCAGCACTGACTACAGCGGCCGGAAGAAGTACACTGGCAGTAGTACGACTCCTGCTGCCAACACCGCTGGAGCAGGGGAGCCAGCATCTGGAACACTTGAGAGCCCCACAGGTTAGCAGGTCAACATTTTTGTCGCCATCATTATCAACTCTTTGAGGCTCCTTCCAGTGATTATTTGGCCTATTTAAGATATTTGCAATAGTGTGTTGTTAAATGACAGTAGGACATAAGTAAGCATCAGTGTTCAGAGGGTTGCGGCAACTCAGCAGGATGCGACAGCAAATTGCTCAGAGGCAAATTTGATTAATTTCATTTTCAGACATATGTGCACATCTCTGACTCCATATATTATGTAATGGAATTAATCACTTGAAATTTAAAATTGTTGATGTGTAAAAGGGTATGACCATCCCATGGTAAATTCAGCTCCTTTTATTTTTAAATAAGACCTTTTGAAACAACACAGCAAGGATGTGTACATCTTTTCCAATGTTGGGAATCAAGCATTGCAGTGACTAAAGAATCACACTTTCTTGCTAATGACATTATCATGTTAACTAAGGATTCTCCTTAAGGCTAAATAGAAACATGTCAAGTAAACAGGGAATGTGTCATCTAATTGTCAGAGATGAATACCACCTCTACTACAACCACTAAGAATAAGAATAAGAAAAACGGAGAGTGCTGGAGCCTATTCAACTCATTTTCTTAATGAAATCCGATATAATCCATCATCACTGAATACCCAATAGTAGTCTCAACACAGACACACATTCTAACAGCATTCTAACATTCAGACTCCTCTACAGACTTTTTTGCATTTTCAAATTTGTGAATTTTACTGATCATTTGGCCTTCAAGGACATGGTTCATTATGTTACATTATTAACTGTAAAACTTTAGCCAAATGACCATACAAGAAAGCTCTAATAGCCAACCATCAATGCACAACACAAAAAGGGATCCTCATTCAAGCAAGGCCAGTAACACCAATGATGCCAATATATTTTTCCAAAGCAGTACTCTGACTTGTCTGATGTGTCTGCTACTGATTTTTCCGCCACTATGTTTGAGAGCAAAACATTTGATTTTAACGTCCTTTAGTGATAGTGATAACTATCTATAATCGAAATTATCCTCGCTTTGCATTGGACACAGACAGGACACAGAAGGAGGACATTTTTGATCTTGATCTGGAATTTGCTTCTGAATTATGATTTTTATTAACTCCACTCATAGTCCATTAGTCGCTGACACGCATGAATGCATACTGGCAGATTGTTCCACTTTTTTTAAGTCTCAACGGCCAATGTGTGACTAGAGAAATGGAGTATTTGCCAAGAATGTGAGAATATGTATTATAATAGCTTAACCTCAGTGTGATGTCCACACTTGTGTTTTATTTGATATAAAAGCAGTCACCAGTCATTTCTGCAGTCAACAAATGACAGTCTCAAAAATTACATTTCTTATTTACAGTCAATCAATCAATCAATCAATCAATCAATCAATCAATCAATCAATCAATCAATCAATCATTAAAATCAATCTTTATTTATATAGCGTCTTTTACAATCAAAATTGTTTCTAGGCGCTTACAGAATCCCTTGACCTGGTCATCACGCAGCTCTGAAAGCGGTGATACCTGTAAATGAATACGGGGGGGAGCAGAAAAACTACACAAGAATCAGCATAACTAGTCTTCTTGATGAGGAGAGGAGAGGAGAGGAGAGGAGAGGAGAGGAGAGGAGAGGAGAGCAGAGGAGAGCAGAGGAGAGCAGAGGAGAGGTAGAGGAGAGAATAGGCATAGATCAAGTAAATTGTCTAAATACACAAATGTGGTATAGTGAATTGCAAAAGTTGTTGACTTTGTCATTGACTCTCCTGTTAGTTCTGAAGCATGCCCATTGTAAGAAATGCTATTATGTATCAGTATAATTAAAACTTATTCAATTGCTCAGTAGTTGTCATGTGGCGAGTTAATGCAAATGGTTTCCTTTAAATTGGACACATTAAACACATGCAGATAACAGTCAGTTCAATGTTAGCTGTGTGTTCAGCACTGACTTGAACAAGCACCTTCATTTTCCTGTTATAAATACATGTTTAGGCATAATTCAACCAATTAATCGCATTAAATCGTATCAATCGTATTAGAGAATCAGCTTTATGTTTCATAGCCTTCTATTGTCTATTTCCATGTCTTTGCTAGATTTAGATTCTCAGTACTCACTGACTCGAGCTCAGCGTGTCAGGGCTGCTATGTTCCCAGAGACCCTGGTGGAAGGGGAGGCAGCCATGCCTGTTCAACCAGATCCCACACAACAGAGCAACGTACAAAGGCTGGCAGAACCATCCCATCTTCTAAAGACGGCGATCGTCCACCTGATAAATTACCAGGACGACGCTGAGTTGGCTACCAGGGCTGTGCCGGAGTTGACCAAACTGCTGGCCGACGATGACCCGGTAGGATGCCATCACGCTGAATCACTAAGAATTCACCATCTAAGCTTTCAGACAGGTAGCATATTTAATTGCCCTTCTAGGTTGTGGTGAACAAAGCAGCCATGATCGTCAATCAGCTGACCCGTAAGGAAGCCAGTCGACGAGTGTTGGTGCAGTCTCCAGCTGTAGTTGGTGCTGTGGTGCGTGCCATGACAAGAGCTGCTGACATGGAGACAGCTCGTTGCACAGCCAGTGTACTCCACAGCCTGTCACATCAGAAGGAGGGACTCCTGGCAATATTTAAGTCTGGAGGAATTCCGGCACTGATCCGCATGCTAAGGTAACATCTATGATATCTCACTGTAAGTTGTTTGGACAAAAGCGTCTTCTAAATGACTAAAATGTAAATTTCCAGAGAACCTCTATTCCAAGTGATGGAAAATAGGATAATCTTAGCTGCCCTTCATCATCCACCTTTATTTCAGAGTTGATTGAAGTTAATATTAGATAGAAGTGGAAGTGGAAGTGAAGCTTCATCATGCACAGATATGCAAAGGTTCTGTCTACAATGAGAATAAAACTCTCTATTTATACTTATGCTGTTGTGTTAGTCAGTTAATCAATGCAGGCAAACATTTAGCAAGCTGCTTTGCTCATTTTCAGTAAGTCAAAAAAGAGATTTTGTTTCTATACAGATATATATTTCATGATTTTCTTAGTGTTCACCGAAGTCTGTCACATTAGGGTTTTTTTCCCACAGATTCTGGGACTGTCAAAAATATCATTAAAATGCAGTTTTATGTAAAACAGTATCAACATTTTCCACCGACTTAATACCCAGCTGTGGGATTTCTTTTCATGGGGCCCAAAATCTCTGGCAGCGCCCCTGGTTCTCTCATTGAAGCTGATAGTTTGGAAATTGACTCTCAACATCTTCAGCTTCACATGATTGCCCTGTTAACACACATTAATGTGGCATAGCCCTGATAGCACAACAGCTTTCTATATAAGTGCAAAGTCTCACACCATTAGTCAGTACATAGCCAGTAAATGCAACAGTGAATTTTGTATACCGTATTTTCACGACCATAAGGTGCACTGTGTTAAAAGGCACAGTCACAGTTATGGGTGCTATTTCTGCATTTAAAACATACACAAGGCTCACCGTATTATTAGGCGCATGCTGAAACATACAGTAAATGACAATGGAAGTAAAACAGTGAGTTTCGACATATTTATTGAATAAAATATGCACTCTTCTGCCACAAAACCATCAAAGTTTTCATCTTCTGTATCTGAATTAAAAAGCTGCGCTATTTCAATGTCCAACAGCCCGAATTCCTCTTCTTCATCATCTGAATCAGACTCACCAACCGGTTCCGGTTCAGCGTTGATTTTGTGAAAGCTCTTACAATACATGAAGACGGTATCATAGCCCATGCGTCTACAATCCACCCGCGTATGGTGGCATAACTTGCCCGCTGCTGCCTCATAGATGGGCTGGGCGCGGTTATCTTGTCACAGCAGTAGGTGCGGATAATGGCCACCCTCTCCTGGTAATCTGCGGGCAGCTGCTGCGCAACAGTTGTCCTTGCGCGTATGGAGAGATGCCGCCTCCTCATAAAGCGAAAACACCAAGACGGACCTCCTTGGAATGTCAATGTCTCAATGTCCATTTCTTCAGCAATCGCTTTGGCCTTTTGTCGAATGGTGACAGTAGAGACGCCCCTTCAAGTTGTTCGCTGTTCCACAACCAACTGTTCCACTCGGTCTTCCAGCTCGGGCCACCTTGCTTTGTTCCCGCGGAAACTCAGCTTCGTCTTCCTCACTTTCGTTCACTTTCTTGTTTTCTCCACTTTCTGACCATGGACTCATTTACATTAAAATGTCTTGCAGCTGCTTGATTGCCATTTTCAGCCGCATATTCGATGGCCTGTAGTTTAAAGTAAGCCTCATACGCGTGTCGCTTGACCGGCGCCATTTTAGAGGATCCTTACGCGAAGGTGTGCTGCTAATCGATGGGTAGAGCGTTTACCGTAGTGCACCCACCAAAGGCACACAGCAGATTTTGGAACTCAGTCCACACACAAGGCACACCATATTATAAAGCGCACCGTAGATTTTTGAGAAAATCTCAGTGTTTTAGGTGCGCCTTATAGTCGTGAAAATACGGTACTTCAAAGACTGGACAAAAACAAAGATTTGTGCAATTACAATATTGGCAGCTCAAATCTAAATAGTGTCATGTTACCTAACTTCTTGAGAGCCTGAGTCAGCATATATGCACAGATATGTGCTCATATTAAAGTGTTCTTCTGTTTATCTTCCATATTAATCAATAGTTAAATGGCTAATTTTGGTAAAAATGGATCTTTAACCTATACAGACTCAACAAAGGTGGCATTGCCATCAACCCAAAGAAATTTCTTCTGTGTAATGTAACATGCAAAAAAAAGTGTGCTAGAGTTTTATTAATAGAATATGTAGTACAAGTTTCTGTTTTCAGCATTGAGGTTAAAATGCAATTAAAAAATACCACAACACATGCTTGTGTGATGTTCATTTCACCACCATGGCAACATAGGCTGGACTGTATGAGTCTTCTTTATGTGCAGATACACTGCCACATCTGTTAGTGTCCATTTACGTCCCTCTTAAAGCCTACTCTACTACCCAGAGAAATAAAGATTTCAAATTCATGTTATTTGAAGATAAGAATTTTTTAGCCCAGACTCTTTGCAGTTCATTGAAATGAACCACTTTTTTCTTACTGAACACTTAGATAGTGTATAAGTGATATGAGACATGGAGTAAGGATGAAAAAGAAAAGTCTATTCTGCCAAAGGGCAAAAACGGATGATGATGGTGAAAAAAGACGTGCACTCTAAGCTCAAAAAGACATGCACTTTAAGCTCAAATAGTGTTGGATCGCAATACCTCTCGTGTGTCACTGCCAATCCACATGTTCTTTAAATGAAGACTTCAAGAAGAAAAATGCCACTTTCAAAATGTATTTAGCAAATAGAACCAATTCAAGATACAAATATTACAGAGCTCCGGGCCAGTTCATAACCCTACAATAACAGAGTCACTTGCCAGGGCATGAAGTCTGACAACCGAACTATCCCTTGACCGAGTCTTTTTTACACATACGTAAATTATTGATGCTAATTCAGTCCAATCCAGTCCTTCTTATTGGATGACCTCGTCTTCTTCTTCCAGTCCCATTGGTTGCTGACATAGTCCTTGTTCTCCGTTGTTTTACCAAATGGCCAGATCAAAGTTCACCTTCTTCCTGCAGACATGCTCATCAAGACCACTCTGCTGTCCAGTTTTACGATGGGGGTTTATCACTTCACGTCTGACTGTCTCCTCCTGATTACAACTATCTAAACAACAATCATGTCAAGGAAGGGTCACTGATCTTTATTACACTTACTAAAGATTCTATCATTCCTAACTTCTAAAGTACTTCTAACAAAAAACGGAAACGTATGGTAGAACACATGATAACAAGATAAACACATATTCTCTTCAATAGCAAGAACAAATCAGTCTGCATCGTTCAGACCTTAATTACTGACCCAGTGTGAGAGCCCACCCGATGCTCCATTAATGTTAAAATAAATAAATAAATAATTTGATGGGGAAAATTATTCCAATATATTCCTATATATTCCAAAAATGAAATGTTTTTAACAAATCAAATCAAATCAATCTTTATTTATATTGCGTCTTATACAATCAAAATTGTTTCAAGGTGCTTTCCAGAATCCCAGGGCCTCAGGGGAGGAGAGGAGAGGAGAGGAGAGGAGAGGAGAAGAGAGGAGAGGAGAGGAGAGGAGAGGAGAGGAGAGGAGAGGAGAGGAGAGGAGAGGAGAGGAGAGATGAAGGAGAAGAAGAAGGAGAGGAGAGAAGAGGGAGAAGGAGGGGGAGAGGAGAGGAGGAGAGGAGAAGGAGAGGGAGGGGAGAGGAGAGGAGAGGGAGAAGGAGAGAGAGAGGGAGAGGAGAGGGGAGGAGAGGACGGACACAGAGCACACACAAAAATACACTATTTATACAGCGGGTCAGCGGGGCTGGAGGTCGTCATGCAGCTCCGAAGGCGCCGATACCTGTAAATGAATAGAGAAGGGGGGGGGGATCAGCATAACTAGTCTGCATCTTAAAAGTAGAGATGGAGTCAGCCTCCCGTACCTGGACAGGGAGCTGGTTCCATAGCAGGGGGGCCTGGTAGCTAAATGCTCCCCCCATTCTACTCCTAGAAACTCTGGGAACCACAAGTAGACCAGCATTCTGAGAGCGGAGCGGTCTATTGTGCTGATAAGGTATCACTAGCTCCTCCAGGTAGGATGGAGCTAGGCCTCTGAGGACCTTGTAGGTCAAAAGAAGGATTTTAAAAATGATTCTAAATTTAAAGGGCAGCCAATGAAGAGACGCCAGTACAGGAGTTATGTGATCTCTTTTGTCAATACCTGTCAGAACTCTGGCTGCAGCATTTTGGATCAGCTAGAAGCTTCTTAAAGAGTTGTTTGGACACCCTGATAATAAAGAATTACAATAGTCCAGCTTGGAAGTAACAAATGCATGAATTAACTTTTCAGCATCATGCCGCGTCAGTAGTTTCCTGATCTTTGTGATGTTCCTCAGGTGAAAAAAGGCACTTCTAGAGACTAATTTAATGTGTGAGTTGAAGGAGGTTCAGGACCAGAAGATCCAGATCTTCTTTCAGGGCTGCATTGAACAGGCCAAAGGAGTTTTTCAGTCCTTGGGGAGTCTGGTGTAGCTAAATTTTTGTTATCTGTAGGTGAAGCACTTCTCGAGACTGTTTTAATGTGTGAGTTGAAGGAGAGATTTTGGTCAAAAGTTACTCCAAGATTCCTCACAGAGAGACTAGATGTTAATGAGATACCATCTAGAGTGATCATATGATCTAATCTATCCCTGAGAGGTTCAGGACCAAACACCACGACCTCAGTTTTTCCTGAGTTAAGGAGGAGGAAATTTGAAGACATCCAGGACTTTATGTCTTTAAGACAGGTCTGAAGCTTCACTAACTTCTCTGTCTCCTCTGGTTTCATGGATAAATAAAGCTGAGTGTCATCAGCATAACAATGAAAAATTATTCCATGTTGCTGAATATTTGTTCCCTAAGGGAAGCATGTACAAGATGAAAAGGGTTGGTCCAAGTACAGAACTCCATGGCTAACCCTACTGTATGAAGAGGGAACGCCATGGACATGAGCAAACTGGTATCTATCAGATAGATACGATCTAAACCAGTCTAGTGATGTCCCTTTAATCCCAATCACATGTTCCAGTCTATGTAACAGGATGCTGTGATCAACTGTATCAAAAGCAGCACTGAGATCCAGCAGAACTAGCATAGAGACCAGTCCATGATCTGAAGCTATAAGAAGATCATTAGTAACTTTAAGAAGTGCTGTTTCTGTACTGTGATGAGCTCTAAAGCCTGACTGAAACATCTCAAACAGGCTGTTCCTCTGCAGGTGCTCTAGTAACTGAGTCACCACAACCTTCTCAAGAACTTTAGAGATAAAAGAAAGGTTGGATATTGGCCTATAATTTGCTAAGACTTCAGGATCTAGTGATTTTTTTTAAGCAACGGTTTAATCACTGCCACCTTGTAGGACCGGGGTACATAACCTGTCACTAAAGAACCATTGATCTGGTCCAGGATAGAACTGCCTATCAATGGTAAAACATCCTTCAACAGGTGTGTTGGGATGGGATCTAAAAGACAAGTGGTGGACTTGGATTTCTGAATTAACAAGAGACACATGGTCACATAGTAAAGAAAGAATTTACAATAGCAAAATCACCTTATTTTAATTCATTCATATGACCCCCAAATCCTTTGGCGGCCTTAGTGTCAAGCCCACAGCTGCCTCCTGCATGTTGTTCTAGTTGTATTTTACGTCTCTGAAGTATGGTGCAGAACGATGCTCTGGAATTATTTACTCTTCTTGCTTTGTAATATCTTTGCTGCAAAACTGTGTTGTATCCGAAAGGGTTGACCTTGCCAATTCAATTGTGTTTCCACTGCAATGGCCCTGAGGATCTTTTGTCTGTCACTCCATTTGAACATTAGCGTAATGCATGGACAAAGAGAATCTCTATTGTTTTTGACATGCAAAATTTATGTCATGTACATCTCCAATCACTTTGTCTGGGCTGCCTTTCCTCTTTCTGGCCAATAAAAATGAAATAGTTTCTCCTTTGATATGTATCCAGATTGGTAAACTCTGGCTGTTACTTTCACAGCTTCGCTGCTGTCACACTCTGGTCTTCCAACCCCCCCACCCCCATTATTTTTTTCATATCTTTTAGTTTGTCAAATCATGTTTGAAAGAGGCTTTGAGGCTCACCACATCTGAAAGCAGTTGCCATACCAAAACAAGTTAATTTAACGGCTTCATTTGTCTAAGATTATTTTTGGTGACACCCAGCACCAAACATGCAGACAAACTTCCAATTCTCCCTAAAAATGAAGAAACTTTATGGAGCAAGATTAGGGCAGCAGTTGTCCCAACTGTCCATCCCAAATCAAAAAATGCATGTACAGTAGTACTCGCCAAAAAGGTAATAAAAATAGACATTGAATGCTGTTAAACCACAGACACTAAACCCTTGAAGTTACTCAGTGTGTTCTAAAAAAATAAATCAAAGTGCTCGTGGTGCTTTTTCAAATAGAGCTTGACTTCAAAAAACATGAAATTCAAAGAAAATAATGCTAGCAGGCCAGCTAGCAGTGTCAGCACCAACTGCAGTGCTTTTTCCAACCCAAAGCAGATCTGCATGTGCTACAGTTAATCCTGTACACTGAGGCTTAACACTGGAGGATAATTCAGTCTCATAATTGATTTGGGGGCTTAATTCTTGTAGAAAGTGAAATAGAATTCAATTAAAAAAATCTGAACTCCAAACACTGAAACAGCTTACCACAGAGAAGCTTATTTTCATTTGTGGTATCAATGTGTAACTTTTTTAGCCTATGAAACTGCTCACTATTCTGTTAAAATGACAAAAATAATACTTTCCCAAAATCCACTGTATATGTTATGTATTTTGTCTTCACGTGTTTTTATTTTTCCT
This sequence comes from Takifugu rubripes, assembly GCF_901000725.2. Lineage (NCBI taxonomy): Eukaryota > Metazoa > Chordata > Actinopteri > Tetraodontiformes > Tetraodontidae > Takifugu > Takifugu rubripes. Next base: position 879,134 of record NC_042289.1, read on the forward strand.
TAATGTACATCAGTGATGTAGAAGATGTTTACTGAATAGCCAACAAGGCTTCATTGTATTTGTAACGTCTTTCCTACACAGTCGTGGCTTCAAATTTTAGCCTTTTACCATCATGCATTCCTTAAATATATATATATTTTTTATTACCAGATTGCATGTTTGGAAACTAAAATTGAATTCTCTTTATCCATCTGCCTATTGTTACTGTTTAGGGTGAAATTCAAACGTTCTCCCTGAAGGCCTTGTGGGAGTTTAATATTTTTACTCTCTGTTTCTAATTAAAGTCTCCAGTGTCAGCTACATTATACATTTTCTTTGATTTTTATTTATTTATTTATCATATGGTTTTTTTTTCAGCCTCAGGGATGGGATTTTAAATGTCTGCATTACTGAAAAATGCTTTTCAAAGATCTTCTTGGGGCATTCAGCTGAAGTACCAGGGGCATGTTTAAATTGTCTGGTAACCTTTAAGGGTCCAATAAAGTGCAGACAGTGTGTAAAGGTGTTATTAAGATCAAATATGGATGAATCGGACCATTTATGGCCAGATTCAGTCTGTGAAGGATATGCTACTGTAAAGGGTTAGCCCCAAACCCTCCAGCTTGTATTAGTAAAACTTGTGAAGGATAACCGGTACAAAAAACATAATGCTGAGAATGTGTGTTTTAGATCAAGAAGGAGCAATTAAAATCACTTCCACTTCCAGCTAAATATGTGGCTGCAGTGCCACATGGTTTGTTTGAAGTGTTGAAAATGAGGTGAAAAGCAGAGTGTAAAGATGTGTTGTGTTCATTATTTCGACAGATACATCAGTAACACACCATTGACTCAGAAATGTAAATAGTAGACTGTTGGTTATTGATTTCTCGAGCAAGTGCAGAATGTGAACATTTGCACCAATAATGTATCAGTAAAGACTGGCCTGAGAGTTTTTTCCCCATTTGTATAATACATTTTGAATTATGCTTTATTTTATTTTATCTTTTCTTTGTTTTGTTCAAGGGTGTCCAGAACCAGTTATCCAGCCAGGATTTATGCCCTACAACACTTTCACCTCTGATGCTCATCCCATATTCCTTAGTGAATGCATAATCTGTCTGGTAGGACCAAAAACCCAGCTGGATTGCAGCCCTCGAGGTTTCTGGATACCCCTGCCTTAGTTAATGTGTTTTATTGTCATTAGGTGCCACAAAACATATTCTGTTTTGGCTAGCTTCTGAAAAATATCATCAGCTTTATTTCTGTGCCTTTTTGTAAGGGCACCCAGGAACCCAAACATAATTTTGTTGTCTTGCTCTTTAAATTAAGACAGCCGTTGCTTTGTTTCCAGGGAAGTTGGAGTTGTGTTAAGCAGAGAGGCATTAAACAGTGGAGATACTCATTTGTTGCGTTGTATTTCCATTCAATTACGATTTCCCAGGATTTTGAGGGAACTATGATGTTGTCTTTTGTAATTATCATTGTCAGCAGCACAGATGTTCTTGAAAGAAACAGATGTCCACAGATATCCCCCTACTTCGATTCAACAAAAATGAAATGGCAAAGACCAGATTTTAGATTCCATTGCCATTTTAGCATCATTGGTTGCCTTAAAATAAAAATTATTCAGCATTATAATCTTCTGTGGCATCTCTTAAATATGAAATTTTGCCTCAAGCATGATGCTTTACCATTTAAGTAGCTGCCTAGATGCAAATGATTTGTGCATCTTCCTGAAGTCGTTATGCCGCTTCTCTTTGCAGTAATGGGGTCAATGCACCAAGCATTCTGAGTGGCTGTGCCACAACACAAATAGGTTTTTGCTGCTAATTTAAGAAGTGATGGGATTGACTGATCGTTAACACCTCTTTTTATTTGTGGATTAAACATCTCCCAACCTTTTATAATTCTGTCATAATTGTTTTGGCAGCATGGGATAAATTTTCATTGTAATGCTGATGACACTCAGCTTTATTTATCCATGAAACCAGAGGAGACAGAGAAGTTAGTGAAGCTTCAGTCCTGTCTCAAAGACATAAAGTCCTGGATGTCTTCAAATTTCCTCCTCCTTAACTCAGGAAAAACTGAGGTCATGGTGTTTGGTCCTGAACCTCTCAGGGATAGATTAGATTAGATCACATGATCACCATGTCTTTGGACTGTGGGAGGAAGCCGGAGTACCCGGAGAGAACCCACGCAGGGAGAACATGCAAACTCCACACAGAAAGTCCCCAGCCTCAATACCAAACAGGGATCGAACCCGGGGCCTTCTTGCTGTGAGGCAACAGTGCTAACCACCACACCACTGTGCCTCCCTAAAGATCGATTGATTGATTGATTTCTTGCTGCGTTACATTCATCATTTTCCAGAAGTGTTTGGCAGGCTGGGGTCTTCCTTTACTGTTACGCTCTGTGCTGCAAAAGCCTGGGGCTAATTTTGCCCTCTTCAAATCAAAATTTCAAGTAATGACATCCCGATTCTATATATTTCCCTAATGGATAATTGGATGCCATGAGACTGCTGATTAACAACATACACATTTGTCTATTTTTTTTTTTTATTGTCACGGTTGGATGGACAAACTCTGGACAAACTTGGATTTTTCCTTATAAAAGGAAGTTCTTCTTTTCTCAGCTCTTCTGCTTATTGAGCTTTATCTTTGCCGGGGGGTATTATGTCTACTTGAAGTCCCTAGTACACCTCTGTGGCTACCCCTTGCTGGCTAGGGTTATTCAACCTCTCAATGTTGCATTTTGAAAGGTTAAGCCACGCCTGACCAAACTATACTTGTGAGTCTGCCACTGTTTGAACACATACATCTCCTGGGATCTTTAGTGTCAGCATGACAGTGCAAGAAGCACTTGAAACTCAGCAAACTGGTAGCTACCCATAAACAGCAATAATAATGTAGAACTCCTTATTCCCAAGTAGTGCACTAAGTATCCTATCGAGTGCACTTAGTGCATCCCCATGTGCATTGTGAAATGTATTGTCAACCGATGGTCTCTAACCAAGCAATAGATATGATCCTCCTATGTGGAATATCATAGAAATACAACAACAAAAAAAAAATACAGCTTCTTGGCTTCTTATTAGTGAGTGCACTAAGGAGACCGCTCAACCCTGCTCCCTATACAGTGAGTAGGAAACAATGAATCGGAGTGTGATTTTGGATGCAGGAAACTATCTTTCGCTTTCTCTTATGCCTCTTTTGCTCTTGCATGCAGCTCACCGGTGGAATCAGTGCTATTTTATGCCATCACAACCCTCCACAACCTGCTGCTTCACCAAGAAGGGGCCAAGATGGCTGTGCGTTTAGCTGATGGGCTGCAGAGAATGGTTCCCTTGCTAAAGAAAAGTAACCCCAAGTTCCTAGCCATCACCACCGACTGTCTGCAGCTCTTATCTTACGGAAACCAGGAGAGCAAGGTGAGCAGAGGCCCCACACATTAGGGGGATGTTTCTTGTATCTGTCCAAACCAAACTTTGTAAAACTGTCTTATGTTCTTGGCAGCTGATCATCTTAGCCAATGGGGGTCCAGAGGGTTTGGTGTTCATCATGAGGAACTACAACTATGAGAAGCTACTGTGGACCACCAGTCGTGTTCTTAAAGTGCTGTCTGTTTGTCCTAGCAACAAACCAGCAATAGTTGAGGCTGGTATGGTCAAGTTACTACGGTGCATGCATTATATGGATGTGTTATCACTAATAAATCAGGGTGGTCACATTTGCTCCAGACCCACTGCAAATGTGTTTATTTGTGTTAAATCTATTTTGAGATAAGCTGAAAAATGCCCCTAAATCTCATGTCTCATGTAAATTCTGCCATGTGCTCAAGCCCTTATCCTTGAGTTTCAATTCAAGTATTGCAACAATTGCTTTTGACAAATGAGGAAATGAGATAAAAATCCATGTTTCTCATTCTCTATGTAGCATGTAGAGTGGAAATCACTTGTAGTCGTGAATCACAACTATATGAATTAAATATGGGATTTAAACCAGCCTGTATAGCAACTGGGTCCTGTAAGTGTCTTTTTACATTCATCCAGGTGGAATGCAAGCTTTGGGCCAGCACCTCACTGGTTCCAGTCAGCGGTTGATCCAAAACTGTCTGTGGACTCTGCGTAATTTATCAGATGCTGCAACCAAACAGGTATCATTTCATCTAAATTGTAATTCTGGGTATTCATGTTCACGGACATGGCTAGCAGACGAGTTTTAGCTGAGCTATTAAATAAAACAGGCAATAAAACAGATCTGTCACTCAACTACAATTACTATTTAATTATGTCATTTAATTAAAGTGAAATAAATGAATCGCTTAATTTATTGATGCTACAAAATGACTCAAATACAACACATCTGCAATGGTGATGATCCAGCGATCCAGGCTACTCCGCATCATGTTAAAGACAATCTGAAATCACACATTCGTCCCTACTTGCTCTAGGGAGTAGGTTTGAACTTTCTGTTTCGTGCACTCACTGATAAACTGAAAATACGCTTTTGAACATTAAGCGTAGATAATGAGGAAGATAGTTAGGACTACAAATTTATGTTGATCCCCTCGGCCATCCCATCTCCTCTGTTCGGTGTCTCTGTGCAGGAAGGGTTAGATGGTCTGCTGCAGATACTGGTGACCCAGCTCGGCTCAGATGATGTCAACATGTTAACCTGTGCAACCGGCATCCTCTCCAACCTCACCTGCAACAACTCACGCAACAAAGTAACTATCACAGGGTTTCCACACACATGTATTAATGCTTCAGTTGAACATTAGGCTATTCTTCTGTCGTGACCATTGGGCATTGGAAAGGCACAAATGAGATTTAATCACTTTTAATGACATTCTTATCATTTCCACTACTGCAAATCTATGAACATTTACTGAACAATTCATGTGATGTAATCTATTTCCAATGGTGCATGCTAAGTTTCCTATTTCTGCTCATTATCTTGCCAAACTGCTGCTGTCAATTAATTATATACTTTCGAATAATGACTTAGAAATAAAGATTCTATTATATTATAAATAATGATATTTTCTGAATTGCCTAAATTTCAAATAGCGTAGCTTCCGATTACTTTGATTAACTGTTTTCTCTTTATTTCCACTTTACATATTTATTATTTTTTTAATCGATTTTATTGTTGTTCCTTCAATCCAAATGAATTTCTGCGCAGTGTTAAATTGGCACATGGCAACATACATTTCTATTCCTCCTCTTTTCCTCAGATGCTGGTAACTCAGTGTGGGGGGGTTGAAGCGTTGATCCATGCTGTGCTTCGTGCGGGGGAGAAAGAGGATGTTGCTGAGCCAGCCGTGTGTGCCCTGCGCCACCTCACGTCTCGCCACCAGGATGCCGAGCTGGCCCAGAATGCAGTGCGACTGCACTATGGCATCCCAGCTATCATCAAGCTGCTGGGCCAACCACACTACTGGCCTATAGTGAAGGTGAGAGGATGCAATGATCTGGTTTTCAATTTCAATGAAAATCACTTCTTCCATTCCTGAGCTAAGAAGACGGACACAAAAACAGTGAACTAGGGGGAGAAAGTCTCTCAAAGCAAGAGACTAGAGTTTGTTAGACATTTCATTGTCCACAAACTCTTCCACTTGGTGCTTTAAAAACTGCCCAGGCCCCCCTCTATCCATCCATCCATCCATCCATCCATCCATCCATCCATCCATCCATCCATCCATCCATCCATCCATCCATCCATCCATCCATCCATCCATCCATCCATCCATCCATTAAAGAAGCAATTTTACCTGTCACTGTATGCAGCAGATGTGGCAGCAGCAGGTTGGGCATATCTGTAGGTAGCATAACCACCCTGCAAACAAGCACATATTCCAACTCCATTCAAAATCAGAGCCAGTGAGGGTGTGTGAGCGTGTCCCAGGAGGCAGGTGGCAGAATGCACTCCGAATAGAACTGATTGAGAAAAGTCACAATTATAATTGTTTGCACTTTGACGCATATTAATCACAGAGTGTAACCATTGCGAAACACCTGTGTTAGTGCATCTGGCAAAACACATGCGTGCCTGTTGTGCAAAATGCCTCCACAAATGTGTAACTATTGGGGAAATCGCTTAAAACTCATTTTCCCTTAAAAAGGGGTGAAGAAGCCTCAGTAATTCGATCTCACAAGTTGTTTGGGTTGGTAATGTTCACAGAACTAATGAAACGTAAGTAATCCAAATGAACTCACTGATCAAAACTCTTTCAGTAATGACAGCTCTTAGAATTATCACCCTCCCTTGTAACAAATGTCACTCAATACTAGTATGTTTAAGGTGTAATTAAATAGTGAAAGTTGGCACTGCTAGATACATGCTAGTAGTGACATCATCTGAATAAGATTGCAAGTGTGATGCTAAATCAATTCAAAAATCTGATGTAGACTCAATCTATGATGGTCAGCGGGTTGGATCATTGGTTGTTTTTACAGTGTTAGCAGAACCCACTTTTCAACAAGATGTGTGCAAGGCAAAAGTACTACATTTTGATATTAATGTCAAAAATCATTGCTCATCCAATTTTAAGTTTTGCAATTGTATATTCGTGCTTTGATTTTAATTTGTTCCTCAAGGCTGACACTGGAGCTAATCCAAACTCATTCCAGTCTTTGAGTTTCCACTGATGGCATCACAGTGCATGTTGGGAAAATCTCAGTAGTGCCCAGATTTTGCATAGAATATGATGAAACATTTTGTTATGGTATTGGTATTTAACTGAAGATATAACTAAAACTTCCTAGACAAATTGTATTCTACAGCCTGGCACTTTTCAAAATATAACATGTCACAGCACAAAGATACATAACTTATTGTGTTTACCTTTTGCAGCTTTAAAAATAAAGAGAGACAAAAACACAAAAAATATACAAGACAGGTAGCCATTTAATACTATAACTCAGTTATCAATAACGTTAGAAAAGATAGAAAACCGACCCTTCGATTTTCAATTACGATGCAAGTCCATGCCTGATCCCACAGAATCTCTGTGCCCTGACATGCTGCCAGGGACATTCGAGCTGGATGGATGATGGAGCGAATGCATGGAAAACAGATCATGAGAATTTGGAAATGTGGAGTTGCTGTGCCTGCTTGGCAGGTAGTCCTTGTTCTCCATTCCAGCGGACACTAGGGGTGCCATCTCCATTCTCCTCAGACTGAGCCTCTTTAGTGAGCACTTGACACCATTCTCCTCAAAAATGTTTTCATCTGAGCACGTGTCTCTCATTTTTGTGTGTCACTGCCTTCAGGTCATTTTAAAGTTCGTCACTGATCATTGGCCGTATCCATGCGTCATTTGTTTACCATACAGTGTGACTAATGGAACCTGTACAGTCGAGTGTAGAGAACTAGTGTTACAACCAGAAATCAGGAAACTACTCTTAACACTGTAGTATGTTGGCACAGGTTTCATGGCAGATCAAAGGTCCTTGAGTGTGGATAACATAAAAATAAAGAATTGGGAAGAATTTAGAAGAGTGCAAGCTGATGAGTTTTGAGTCATGCTGACTCATATGCCACTATCTCTGCATTCCACACGGTTTGTGCTGAGACTCACAACAGGGTAGTGAATGACTTGTCATGTTTCCCAACGCATGTTGATTTAAAGCTTTAGCCACTTCCAACAGAACCAGAGTGGTGCCAATTCATAGGGGATTGATTGTTAGTGCTGTTACCTCGGCTCGGTGATAAGTAATAAGTACTATTGACAGTACATACTTTCATTTCACATTGGACTTGTAGAAAAATAGCATTAAATTACCTGACTTTGGCCTTTTTTCCCCTGCTGCCTATAGTAGCATCTCTCTGAGCACTGCGGATTTGTTCTCCATACTATTTCAGCTCCCTTGTAGCTCTATCACAACAACAAAGACTGTATAAAATGACAGAGCAGATGATGATTCCAAAAATATGTTTTTCTGACTTTCTGACTTTCCTATATTGCCTATATTCTTCTGCACTTATTAGTTGAAGGCAAATAAGCAAGCTAAAACAAAAAATAGCCCTCATAACTCTGCTTATTTATGATACTTGAGATAATAATGTGACCCACTGTTACTATAAGGGTCAAGTTCTGGAAAATAATGAGCTGTGTGGAATATACAGAGAAGTGTTCTTTTACACTTATACAGGGTTTGCTGTGGTGGTTTGTAAGGACAAGTGTAGAATAACATAAACACAAACACTGCTATACTTGTGTGAGAAAGAACGGTAATTGCGTTTTATGTTAGAAAATTCATTTTACATGAAAGCTTTACAGCCATTTACAGCTTTAAAAAGTCAGTTCATCTTAATGTTCATCTACTTCAGTGTATCATATTTATGATTCTCTAAACTTGTGCGGTAATGTTTGTCTCACATCCAGTGATATATATTAGATAATTGGTTCATTTATCACACCAATGACCGTCTTTGAGCATACAGTAGATTTTGGTTGTGATCAGATAGACTTTGTGATAGAGGAAAAGCAAAGTGAATGGTACAGGGATCATCAATACATTTTAGTGCATATAAAGTGTTGTTGAAATCATCTGCACTAGCAGGTCACTGATCTGAACTTACATTGCAGAGTTATCAGGTGAAAAAGTAGCCTGATGGAATTCTGTTACTCCCAAGATGTAGAGTCTTACTCTCACATTAACATGACACTGTGATGTATTCAAAGTCAAGATTGATTTTGTGGTCATTTGTAGCTCAAACCACACCGGGGTAACTGTGAGGTGACACGCTTGCATTCCATTGTGAATCAATCTTTCTTTCTTGGTGACACAGGTGCAATTGCTACATGGTTATATGTTCAATTAGCAGTGTTTTAAATGTTCACTAAAGCTGAACATTTACTCATGATGTGTGTAAGTGAATAAATGAAAAAAAGAATTATGCTTCAGTTTCTGATTTAATATAATACCTTGAACATGGAAAGTAGATAAAAAGGTTAATTACAGATGTGGAAATGTCCATCCCCGATGAGCACAGTGTAACACTCAAGAGAACTGTGGGTACTTTTGAGATTTGTCGTCCTCTCCACTCAAAGCATCAAGTGGGTGATTCTCCCTGTACTCAGACTGTTATTTGGATGCTAAGTGCGTCCAATACCAGTCCATTGCTTAGTGTTACCTAAAAGATTAAAAGGATAAAAAAGGAAAAACAAATGACTTAGTTGTTTTCAAAACCAGGGCAACTGCACTTCCTTTCCTTTTCCCATGCTCTAAACTCTTCGAACTACCACTGTGGACTAGCTGGATGGATGAGAACTTGAATCCACTAGGCCGAACAGTTCTGTGTTTGGTAATTATGAGTGTTTGCACAAAACAGACTGTGACAGCTCATTGCCGGAACAGGTTGGCCCCAGGATGCGGAAATCAATGTGTTACTTAATGCTGGCACTGATTTTCACTTTCTCTGCCTTTGTAATGCGTAAATATTTTTGGGAATACTGTTGCTATTCATGAAGTCTCTGCAGGGTTGCAGAATCTAAATGTAGTGTTTTAAATGTCAAAGAAGAGTGTAGCCGTAAGACAGCAATATGCTGCTGCAGATGTCCTAAAAATTGACCCAGTATTTTTCCCTGCCGCAAGAAAGAAACTGTTAGATCTTTTTCCTTTGAAATGAAGCATTACGCAATGCTTAGTAAACATAAGTGCGGTCCATGTGGTTCGCGACAGGTTAGAGCAGCCGGTTCTGCCATATAAAGGCATCTCGTAACGTTGTCTTTAAAGCTGACCCAAATAGAGCATTATGTTTGATCTCGTTCCTTTCCTCAGGCTACGGTTGGTCTGATCCGGAACTTAGCACTGTGCCCTGCCAATCAAGCGCCACTGAGGGAGACTGGTGCTATTCCCCGACTGGTAAATCTTCTGCTGAAGGCTCACCAGGACACCCAGAGACATGCCTCCTCTGCGCAGCAGACATACCAGGTCTCGAAACGCACACACGCACACAGTCAGAATACTAGGAAACGAGGAAACGTTCGCATCACTGTATGCAAAAGTAGTTTTTATAATATTTCACATGAAGAATTCACAAGATGATATGGGGCAAAATCCAAACACCTATCTCACTTTCCCAACCTAGGTAATCTGGAGTCTGACCTTTTTCTGTTAACAACTGATTTAAAAATGCAATTTCTGTGTACTGTATTCAAGGCCTTCATCCAATGTTGGTAGAGGTAGGACTCATTTCTGTCTGTCTTCCTTATCAGGATGGTGTTCGCATGGAGGAAATCGTAGAGGGCTGCACAGGAGCGCTTCACATCATGGCCAGAGATCCTATAAACAGAGGAGAGATCGCCAGCATGCAAACCATACCACTCTTTGTACAGGTATAATTACAATCTACAACGTGCATATTATATAAGATATTTGTAATTTAATTAATTAGACGACAAATAATAGAGTTGTAAATATATACATCCTCTTTTTCCCCAGCTGCTCTACTCTTATGTTGAAAATGTAAAGCGGGTAGCAGCGGGTGTTCTTTGTGAGTTGGCCCTTGATAAGCAGTCTGCAGAGCTCATTGATGCAGAGGGAGCATCAGCACCCCTCATGGAGTTACTGCACTCCAACAATGAGGGAATTGGTACGTCTATCTTCTCTCATTCCCATCTTCTCTTGACTGGTTTTTGGAACTGTGTTTCTGTTTAATGCAAACGAGCTATAGACATTCTTGCAATGTTGGTGCTGATGACAACATTAAAAACACTAAATATTTCACAAAAAATGACTGATCAAATTTTCCAATATAATCTTCTAGGAATCTTTGGATCCTGATATTTGCATCAAAGCTACATTCACTCCAAAAAATATTAACATTTTTGAGTGAATCAAATCCTTTTCTTTAATTACTACAAAATGGGACCAATGTCTTTGTCAGGACCCAGAGCAACCCCTCAGAGGTCTACACATGCATCGTGCTGCTTTATCATCAAGAGACATGACGGCAATATAAAACCAAAAGCTGTAAATGGGGAGACAGGCATTTGTCTTTAAAGAACTTGCTTTGATATTAAGGCACATGAGAAGTAACCGTTTCTTCTTTTTTAATCTAATATGTCATGGATAAAAATACTCTGTACTGTATTATCCTACCACTAATACCTTTACTCTATCATCAAAATCAAAGTGATTTCAAAAATAAAAAGACTCACAGGTTACATAGGTTGACAGTTACTAAATTACGCACATGGACCATCCGTGTAACGGTTTGCCCCACCCGTAGGCCTTATTTCAAACACACAGCACCATGCTTGGGCAGGTGGATGCCTCTGTTGCGCACACTCCTGATAGATTGTAGGTTGTCACTTTACCACTTACTTGGCACTTGTTTTTGTAACAATTTCAACCAATGTTGACGCTTTCTACCCGCAGCCACTTATGCAGCGGCAGTCCTGTTCCGAATTTCTGAGGACAAGAGTTCAGATTACAGGAAGAGAGTATCAGTGGAGCTGACACACTCGCTCTTCAAACATGACCCTGCCGCCTGGGAAATGGTACGAAAACAGCGTGGGCTGATATAAAGGTGCTGTCGTGACTTTTGACAGGAAAGTTTAGCATCAGACTTTGTTAATAATGGTATACATGGGTGCTCCATAAACTGCACCCGGAAAAAGCCATTAATCCATCCATGTTCTGAATCTACAATTAGGTGTCTTACAAGTTGAGTGTTTAGAGAAACTGTCCAGAAATGCTCAGACTACATGTGTCAGATTTCCCTCTGGAAGATAAAGATTAGGAAAATCACTTGTTTCCATGATCACTTTATTTCAGTCTCAACCCCAAGTTCATGTACAGCAATAATGGAAACAGATCCCAGGAGGATTGAGAATGTTTCTTTCCATCAGTAGCTTAGCTTCATCACAATGCCTTCATTACAGAGGGCAGCGTACCTGCCATGGTGGAGAGGTTCCGATCCTCAATTTAGCTTTTGGAAACATTCAAATTAGTGAATTTTACCCTAAACAAATATGTTTGTGATCTTCTGTCCAGTTTGTTTGAATAGTGTGAATCCGAGTTGTTTTTGCGCTGCTGCAACTGCATATAAACAGCAGTCATTTAATGACGGCCTTGTGCAGCCGCACTTGAGTACATTTGGGCTCAGGGTAACACACAACCTTATCTCACCTATACAGGCGTAGGAAGATGAAGAGAGCTCTTGCCCACCATCACATATTTTAAGTAGCATGTCCAATATTTGTATGTGTGATGTATGAAGGTTTTAGAATTTTAAAAAAACAGCATGACTTTGATGTCTTTATTGAGCTGCACCTTCTGTCCTTAAGAACACATTTTAGACTATATTGACAAGTCTCTCTTTGACAAAAACAATGTTCGATCATTGTTCTGCTCACGTGTGTGTATTTTCAGACCCATACTGCTGTTCCTCTGGAGCACACATACCTTGCTGAGGGTGAGTATACCAAAATCCTCCTGATCATTCCCACTGATACTTCAGTTATTACTGTGTTGTTTGTCACATTTAACTGCATGAGACATACCTAGCAATTACCTAAACCTTTTTCTAGAAGAGTCTAACTAGAAACTATTACCTTTTTGCTCCTTTTTTATGATTAAAATTAATTTTCCAATTAACTTTGCAGTCACACAATAACACAAGGCAGCTAAAAAATATTCTTCATTATTTTCAGTTCCCCTAAGATGTAAAAAAGAGTTTGAAAGAACTTGTTTATCTTTAGAATACAAATAGATTCAGCTCTCTGACACAACTACTGTCCTCCCAGGCTATTTTTGGGCATTAAAAACAACCCCCCGTGCATCCTTTGTATAAACTTTACAGTCTCACAGGCCCTAAAACACAGCGCACAGGCTCATTACGCAGAAATCCCAAAGGCAAGCTGACTCCTAACTGCTTCAATGGATGGGGCGGTAAACAAAATTATCACTATAATAAAGCCGAACATCTTAAATACATAATATGTACAATGCATGTACAGGTTTATTTCTGTCAAAGTGTGTGCACGTGTGTATGTGTGCATATAAGGTTTTATACATACCATTCTACAACATGGAAATATGGCACCAGAGGCTGCAGGGCTGCATGATCCTAAGTCAGTATAATCAGTGTGATCATCTCATAAGAAAGAATGAGACAGTTTTTATTGAATTCAACCGAATTCAACCGAATCAAGACACATAAGCAATCCAATAAACCGGAAAATAGTTGCAGGTTAGTTTGTTGTAAAGAGCACAGATCTCTTTAACTGCTATATGACTGAGTAAATAATTACTCATGGTTCAATAAAAACCATTAATTATGATCCGGTTGGGAATGGAGTTTCAGTGATTAGGTCTGTAGTCTCCTGATGGGTGTGATTCAAAAGCAGGAACATGATGAGGATCCTACGAGCTATTTTGATATTTTTAAAATCACATAGAGAGTGATTATGCTCTCAAAAGAGTGATAGAAGGTCAAATCAATTCAATTTTTATTTATATAGCGTCTTTTACAATCAAAATTGTTTCAAGGCGCTTTCCAGAATCCCAGGGCCTAACCCCAGACAAGCAAGAGTGGCAAGGAAAAACTCAAGGAAAAACTCCCCTTTACAAGGAACTTGAGCAGGACCAGGCTCATGTAGGGGGACCCTCCTGCTGATGGCCGGCTGGGTAGAGAGAGAGAGAGAGAGAGAGAGAGAGAGGAGAGGAGAGGAGAGGAGAGGAGAGGAGAGGAGAGGAGAGGAGAGGAGAGGAGAGGAGAGGAGAGGAGAGGAGAACAGAAACACGTACAAAAATACACTATTTATGCAAGCCAGCAGCCGAGTGGGTCAGCGGGGCAGGCGGTCATCACGCAGCTCTGAAAGCGGTGATACCTGTAAATGAATACGGGGGGGAGCAGAAAAACTACACAAGAATCAGCATAACTAGTCTTCTTGATGAGGAGAGGAGAGGAGAGGAGAGGAGAGGAGAGGAGAGGAGAGGAGAGGAGAGGAGAGGAGAGGAGAGGAGAGGAAACCATGACCCAGTGGGGTGACAGAGGCCTGTCAGGTGATCATGTTTCTGGACCCCGGCAGCCTTGGCCTATAACAGCACAGCTAAGATGTGACCTAATGATTAGACGACCCCCTAAGTATGATCATTTGTCTGTCTATGATAGTAACTGGAACTACAGAATTAACAACAATAAGCTTTTTCAAAGAGGTAGGTTTTAAGTCTGATCTTAAAAGTAGCGATGGAGTCAGCCTCCCGTACCTGGACAGGGAGCTGGTTCCATAGCAGGGGGGCCTGGTAGCTAAATGCTCGGCCCCCCATTCTACTCCTAGAAACTCTGGGGACCACAAGTAGACCAGCATTCTGAGAGCGGAGCGGTCTATTGGGCTGGTAAGGTGTCACTAGCTCCTCCAGGTAGGATGACTTTTGACTTTTAACGTATACTTTATTTACAGTGCTCTGCTCACATAAAACTGCCATGCTGCAGCCTCCATCTCCCCCCTGCTCTGTTACCTTCACTAAAACCTCATCATGTCCCCACTGCACTGCAGGTAGGATGGAGCTAGGCCTCTGAGGACCTTGTAGGTCAAAAGAAGGGTTTTAAAAATGATTCTAAATTTAATGGGCAGCCAATGAAGAGATGCCAGTACAGGAGTAATGTGATCTCTTTTGTCAATACCTGTCAGAACTCTAGCTGCAGCATTTTGGATCAGCTAGAGGCTTCTTAAAGAGTTGTTTGGACACCCTGATAATAAAGAATTACAACAGTCCAGCCTGGAAGTAACAAATGCATGGACTAACTTTTCAGCATCATGGTGGGTCAGTAGTTTTCTCATCCTTGTGATGTTCCTCAGGAGAAAAAAGGCACTTCTAGAGACTAATTTAATGTGTGAGTTGAAGGAGAGATTTTGATCAAAAATTACTCCTAGATTCCTCACAGAGAGACTAGATGTTAATGAGATACCATCTAGAGTGATCATGTGATCTAATCTATCCCTGAGAGGTTCAGGACCAAACACCATGACCTCAGTTTTTCCTGAGTTGAGGAGGAAATCTGAAGACATCCAGGACTTTATGTCTTTAAGACAGGTCTGAAGCTTCACTAACTTCTCTGTCTCTTCTGGTTTCATGGATAAATAAAGCTGAGTGTCATCAGCATAACAATGAAAATTTATCCCATGCTGCCGAATAATGTTCCCTAAGGGAAGCATGTACAAGGTAGAGAGGATTGGTCCAAGTACAGAACCTTGTGGAACTCCATGGCTAACCCTACTGTATGAGGAGGGAACACCATGGACATGAGCAAACTGGTATCTATCAGATAAATATGATCTAAACCAGTCTAGTGCTGTCCCTTTAATCCCAATCACATGTTCCAGTCTCTGTAACAGGATGCTGTGATCAACTGTATAAAAAGCAGCACTGAGGTCCAGCAGAACTAGCATAGAGACCAGTCCATGATCTGAAGCTATGAGAAGATCATTAGTAACTTTAAGAAGTGCTGTTTCTGTCCTGTGATGAGCTCTAAAGCCTGACTGAAACATCTCAAACAGGCTGTTCCTGTCACCACCACCTTCTCAAGAACTTTAGAGAAAAAAGGAAGGTTGGATATCAGCCTTTGCTAGCACATCAGGAGTGGTTTTTTAAGCAACGGCTTAATCACTGCCACCTTGTAGGACCGGGGTACATAACCTGACACTAAAGAACCATTGATCTGGTCCAGGATAGAACTGCCTATCAATGGTAAAACATCCTTCAACAGGTGTGTTGGGATGGGATCTAAAAGACACGTGGTGGACTTGGATTTCTGAATTAGCGATGATGCCTCAGAAAAATATATAAGGCTGAAAGGCTCGTTGGACAACCTGTATGTTCCCACACATCACATCTGTCAGCACATCTGGTGATGGTCCAGTTGTTGGGATGGCTTGGTCAGCTTTTTCTCTGATAGCTAGAACTTTATCGGTTAAGAAGTGAAGTCTTCACCACTAAGGGAAGAAGGGATTCGTGGATCTAAAACACTGTGACTCTTGGTTAATTTGGCCACAGTATAAAAGAAACCTGGGGTTGTTTTGTTTTCTTCAATTAAAGAAGAAAAAAAGCTTTTCTAGCCTTACGGAGGGCCTTTTTGTAAACTACTAGACAGTCTTTCCAGGCTACATGATAGCTATCTATTTTACAAGAATGCCACTTCCTTTTTACTCGGCGCGCTTCCTGCTTGAGGGTCCTGATATGTGAATTATACCAGGGGGCACACCTCCTCTGATTTACTATTTTCTTTTTCAGGGGGGCAACAGAATCAAGCGTGATTCTCAGTGAGGTTGCTGCACCTTTAGCAATAGAGTCAACCTCAGCAGGGCTAAGATTATAATGATTTATCCCTGGGGAAACACACAGTGGTCCTGGGATCAACGCAGGGACCACTTCCTTAAACTTAGCTACAGCATTATCTGAAAGACATCTGCAAGACTGTGTTCTGAGCATAGAAGAATCCATAATCATAAATTTAAAAGTGATCAAAGAATGGTCTGACAGCAGTGGGTTCTGAGGGAACACTCACACATGTTCTACCTCAACACCATAAGTCAGAACTAGATCTAGGGTGTGGTTGAAGCTATGAGTTGGTTGGTTTATCTGCTGGAGGAAACCAACTGACTCAAGTAATGAAATGAAGCCATTTCTAAAGCTGTCATTTGCAACGTCTGCATGGATATTAAAGTCTCCAATGATAATGACTTTGTCCGTTCTAAGGACCAAGTCAGATAGGAAATCAGAGAACTCAGAAAGAAACTCTGAATGTGGCCCAGCAGGGGGGCAATATACAACTACAAACAAAAGTGGCTTAAAAGGTCAAAAGAACTTCTCTGGTAACGTCAAAGGATGGTGATTTACGCAGTGGGTACACTCTCTGGTGACATTTCCAGATGATTTCTTCAGTGTTAGAAGAAGCCTTTTCATATATTGTGCCCAGATTCCTGTATTCCTCCACAACCTTCACCGGCCTTCTTTAGAAGATGGAGGTGACTGACTCAGATCAGATCAAGCTTTATTCAAAGACGTGCACACTCCACAATGCTGTACCTTTGCATAAGGGTTTCAGAAAGAGTCAGCACCAGTAAAAATGCATATTGTTGATGACATCACACATTACAGACTCAGGAGACAACAACAATGAGGTGTTACGATAAAAGTACAAATAATTTAAATTTGGAGTGATGAGTTGAAGGTCTTTGTAGAGCATTCTGAGAACTAAGGATAATGAAGGCATATCAGCATGGAGGAAACAAAAGAAGAATAAGGAATAAGAGGGCGTACATTCATGTAATAAGGAAATAGCCTTTAATGACAGCTACAGAGAACAGCAGTTTTAGTCCTCTCCAGTTAGGGGCTTTCTAATTTTTTCGACATATTCTTTATGCAAATCTCTCCATCTCACCATTTTTAATTAATATTAGTTGTCACACCAAGCGTGTGTCCATTTCTCTGTATGTGTGTGTAGTGAGGGTATCAGCGCTCTTTATAGCCTGGGATCATTGCATGGGACATTTTTAATCTGCTGCGGAAGGATACACATATGCATGCCCGCACCTAGAAACATGGACACATGCATTCTTTACGCGCACATGCAGTGGTCCGTTTTTCTGATGGAGGTCAATTGAAGGTGCTGATTTCACATAGCAGCTGTCACAGTCAAATGAACTCATTTATTAAGGTTCCGGTGCCTCACACCTTCTATCTTCCTTTAATCACACCCCTCCACACAGTCATATTTGCAGTTAGCACTAACTGCTGCACTGCATGCAGACCTTGCCTTCAGAAAAGCAGCTACACAACCTTCTGTGGTATATTTAGAAATGTGTTTTTAGCTGATCTGACTTTTAGATTTGTGAGACCTGTGCCAGCCAACGCTAGATCTAGGTGCAGGAAGTGGATCTATTTACTTACCTCCCAGATCTATTTGTGCTGATTTAATGTGACATACCAAGGGCACGATTGGTGGATACCAAATTTAGATTAATTACATAGGATAGAAAGAGGGTTGTGGGTTCCAATCCCCAGGGGGCTTTTCTGTTTAGAGTCTGCATGGATTCTCCTCTGGTGCCATGGCTCCCTTCCACAGCCCAAAGACATTTATTTGCAGGGATCTGTGAATTGCTAATTAAATTGACTGTAGGAGTGATTGTATGTTTGAGGGTATGTTGTCTGTTGGCCCTGCGATGAGCTGGTAACGTCCAGGGTGTACACCAGCTCTCACCCGAAGGCAGCTAGGATGGCCTCCAATTTTTGGCATAAATCTATACAAATGAATAAATATAGTGACAGGGAAGGAAAAACTTTGACATTCAAATGAGGATGTATAGCAAGCCAGTACAAAAATGATAGAATGAAACATGTACTGAATTCATCAGTCGGTGCCCTTCAAATGAATGAGCGGAGCCATAGCTGCCAAGGATTTACGTCAGAAGTGTGTGTATTCACTTTTAATCTATTGCTAGCAACTTTATTTATTAGCCAAATGTCAGTTATGATAATACATCCTTAAATAATAAAGATAAACACCTAAAGAGTAAAATCTGTATAATCAGAGTATTTTGTGCTCCTCTGTCACAGAGCTTGATGCCTCGTATCCCTCCTACGGCTATACTGAGCTGCCTCTCGACACCCTCCCTCTAGATCCAGAATTACACGAGGCCTACATCCCAGACATGACCTATGACCCAAGACAGGCCTACCCTGAACCACTTTAACAGGTGAATATACATACAAACACAATACTTTCACATTAGATTTTGTAGATGCCATGGACCATTGATTGTTGTTGTTCTTAAAACGGGAAAAGAAAATTCCAGTTTATTCAGAAGGTTTGAATTTTTTTTTTTTTTTTTACAAATCATGAATTTTTTGCACTTCAGTTGTAGAAGGAGGTTTAGAACCAACTCAAAGTCTAAACCTGGATGGTAATTTTCCTTCAGCTGTATGTGTGTTTATCTTGCAAGAAACACATGTTGGAGCCATTTCATCCTGACATGAAGTGTAAGAAAAGAGAATTCTCCCTGTGCACATAAGCTGCTTAATCATGCCTTATAAGTCAAAAAACAACCTCCCGTGAATTTTTTTGGGACCGGGGGCGGATTTATGCCTACTTTTCTTTACAAATCGCCATTTATGAAAACAGTACTTCTCATAATGTCTGTTTTATTTATGCACCCTCTGTATGTCCCATCATAAAGGACCAAAGCAGAGCGTAGCTTAACCATTAATCATTAGGATCTGTGGCACATTTCTGCCTCTGAACATAGAGGTGGAGACTCATCATTTAATAGGCTTCATTTTCATGTATTTTAACTTATGCAGCCACCAGAAGACAGCAAAGAACGGATTTCCACAGAGAATTTCCACAGCTCAAGAAGAGTTGTGACGTTAATAATGCCTTTCTAAAAACGTCAATTTCAAGCATTAAGTGCTCTTTATGTGCACGTCCTGCCAATTGTGCTGATTTCCCCCATTCGCACCATTGTGCTCGCACTCCTTTTTTTCCAACAGCATAATTATTATTGCAGCTCTCTCACAGCAGGCCTGTTATTTTAGCAGTGTCCTTTCACAAAGGCCATTCAGGCAGAGTCTGGAGTAGTAGATTTATTTTATCTTCTTTTATCTAAGATCATCATAGAGGGTGTTTAGAAAAGGGTCAAGGGACACCAGGAAATGGACAACTTTAAGCATTATTGTTATCAGGTTGACTTTTACCCAAAGAAAAATTAAGCCCTGAAACAAAGAAGGAACTCACCCTATCTCCATTCTCTACGAAGGGGCACAAACCGATTGTGCTTTCACACCAGAACAAGAACAAAGAGAGCAAACAGCTTTCCACGAGCTGGCACTCATGGGCCAAACGTACAAATGCTATGTCCGTGTGCTTCAGCCATATAAGTTGCCATGGTTTTCCCTGTCACTGTTGAACCACACAGCCGCCCGAGTAATGAAACTTGAGCGCTCTCAATGGAGGATTGTCTACCGTGCGTCCCCCCCCACCCCCCCTCGGCTTTGCGGCATTTTGCTTTTGGACTGAAAGAATTTGCTTCCTGGTGACGACACTGCTGACATTAATGTCTGAAGAGCATCATCACTGCTCCAGATATGAAAATGATGAGAAAACTGCAGCCATGTGTCTCTTGACTAAATGTCATTAACACTTTGAAACATTTAGAGAAGGTCTTGTTCGAGTATATTGTGGCGTAATATCGTGTTTTTGTCTACCCTGCTGGCAATAAAACTCTCCTGCACTCCAGCAAAACTTGTTTTTTCAGTAGCACGTTTTATCCTTGGAGCATATCCACAATGGGTTTCAGTTCTTTGTGATTTCGTCAAATTTCTTTTTTTTGGCAACTTCAAACTGGTGCATTTTTCAAAACAATTCCAACGGTGTTGTTTGTATGTGAACGCTAGTTTTGTGCTGTCGGTGTTCAGGGTCAAATGACATAGCGTGGCTAGCACTGCCGTAGACCCTGCCCCTGGGATAGGCTCCACTCCTCCCGCTCCCCTCACTCCACCACCCTATTGAGGGCAAATTAATGTGTCATATTCATATACTTGTAATTCTGGTAATCTGCTAATTTTTGTTGCAGGAAAAAGAAAGCCTAGATGGGAACAAGAGACCAAATGAAGGTGCAGATATTTGAGACAATGGCTGGATAAAGAAGAAGGTTTTAATCACAGAGGGAATCAGTGATTTCCAATGAATAGCGAAAAAGAAAAAAACAAAACAAACTCCCACCTGGCAATCAAGAACTATCAAAAGAGATCGCTTATTGAAAAGAGATTTATCATTGCTGTAAATGAAAAATGTAACTTTGTTATAATGTTTTCTTGTGGATCGAAAGTGTGAGTGCGGGTGAAGGGTCGTCCGATGTTTCAAGGCACAGCTACACGGGTAACTCTTTGAACTAATTTAATTTTAATTGTGACAACAGTGATGCAATATTGGCTTTGATATGCAGATATGTTTCTAATTCTGACCTCCCACCCCAAGTCTTATTTTTTTACCAACATCATTACAGCAACCATTAGAAAAAACAACTGTATTAAACAAGTCAATCACTCAATTGCTACCTGTGTATCCTGGCCCGTAACTATCTTTTAAATGTTTTCTCTGTGTATTTGAGCAGTGCACATGTCCCAGGGTGTCCATGTGTGGTCCTTGCATGGTAGTATATTGTGTACTGTACGCATTGAAGTATTCTTTACCTTTCCATACTGAGAGGGGGATGAAAAAATGAATAAAAATCTTGGTTTTACACGCCACACTGGACTGTCATAGCCATTTGTAGACGCTCAGTATAAACTACAAATACCAGTGCTCCCAGCCTCACACTTAACCAAGTGGAAACCCACAAGAAATGGACTACAGATCCATTTTCGATTCGCATGTACCACACTTTTCCATAGTGCTTTGACTCATAACTGATTGCTTTTGTAATGGGGTGGGTTTACCTTTGGAAAGTGTTATCAGTTGTGTCATTGCTAATAGAGAAGGATGTGGGCACCGCTGTAAACTCTAATAATACCATCCAGTAAGTGTAACTGCAGTTAAAAATGGTGGACATGTAGGGCATGTCCAATGCACTGGGGTAACTGTGGAGTTGTTAGTATTGTCTGCAGTGTTAGGAAAGCACAAACGCAGCAACTGATCTATTTGCTGCAGCACTCTCCCACTTCTGTACTGTCTCTGATCCTGAACATCATTAAATTTTGTTATTACTGTTTTGTTGTATTTTGGAGGTCTGTTATCACCTATCATCCTCACATTTATGAGCAAACTATAGCTTAATGTGATTCTGAGTGAAATCTCAAAACAAAACAGAGCTGCCTTACCAGTCCCCTCCACCAGCTTTAAACATTACAGGGCAGAACCCCCAACCCTGCCCTCTGATTGGATGTCGGGGAGCAGGTAGGTTGACAACAGTTTATGTTTGTTTCTCTCATGGTCCTCTCATGATAAGGAAATTCTCCAACTTCCAGTACCATGTTGACTTTATTATACATAGACAACACCAAGCTAACGCCTGCCGACAGTCATGAGACAGCTGGTAACAGTTTGCAAGGAAACATCTCCTGTAAGTGAGCAAATGTTGGGTTTTTTGCAAACAAAATTGCTGATTCAACCTTTAACATCAAAAATGAAAACACATTTGAGCTGAAAGGATTTTTTTGAAGAGCGAGGTGCTAAGTATGCACATCACTCTGAATATGCACAAATATATTGCACAAGATAATTAAATGGAAGAATTGAGAGTACTGTAACTGCCTTTTTAAACTAATTCGAGACAATTTGGGGGGGAATTTATTCAGCATTAGGGGAAAAAATGGCTTTGTTTGAATGGGGAGAAAGGTGAATCTGCATAGTAACAGTAAAAGCTGCTAGTCAATAATGATGAAGAAAAGAGCAAAACACTGAATTTTGGCATTGATTTATTTTTTCAGAGGAGAGGAGAGGAGAGTAAGCCATGACATAGTGTGGTGACAGAGGCCTGTCAGGTGATCATGTTTCCGGACCCCGGCAGCCTTTGCCTATAACAGCATAGCTAAGCACAGATAAGACCTAACGATTAGATGACCCCCTAATGATAATGATAATTTGTCCGTCTGTGATAATAACTGGAACTGCAGAATTAATGACAATAAGCTTTTTCAAAGAGGAAGGTTTTAAGCCTAATTTTAAAAGTAGAGATGAAATCAGCCTCCCGTACCTGGACAGGGAGCTGGTTCCACAGCCCTCTCCTGCCCCAGAGCAACACTTTTTTTAAGCTCTACAATACATACTATGCATGTCAATATAATGTCTATAAAATACGATTCTTTTGCTGACAGACCTGAAACCATAGCTTGACAACATTGCCCCTTGCTGGTGGTGAGTATGTACTAACTGCTTGGCAAAAGTCGCATAACGTGAACATAGGAAATATGAAATGTTTGTTATGACTAATTCACACAGCCATGGATGTGAAAATAACGTATATTAATCCAAGAAAACTGTTTCAGATTATATGAGATAAAGGCTTTAATGTTGTTAATGAGTGTTATTATAGACCACCATCTACATTTGCCTGTATCTTTAACTCTTGACACATATAATTCTGCACGGGGTACGTAAATATGGAGTCTTTCTTAAATTGTATTTTGAAAAGAACAAAATCATTTTCCCTTATAAATGTAACAATGTTCATATTCATCGACCTTTAAAAAGGTCACTGCTGCAACGTACCACACACACACACATATGTTTTGAAGCACTACAGTTGAGATTAAAGTTGATTTATAAAAACAGAACCATAAATTCTTGATAGGATTTAGGATTTTCTGGTTGTCATTAATACAACAACAAATGCTTTTTTTTAAATTTAATTTGGTCTAGTTTTTGTTTCGTTTCTACAAACTCTAGGGGGGCCTTTAGGTGTCCTTCCCTGAGAGGCTTGTGCCTGATCACTGGCTGCTGCAGTGACAGTTGACCTTTTTGGAGCTTCCTCCCCAACTGCACATGGGATCTTTGGAACCATCAATCATTTTTTTTTCATGTCTCATTAAGACACTTCAAAGATGCTCTTTGAAGAGTCATATTTTATGCAGCCAGAGTTCTGACAGGTATTGACAAAAGAGATCACATAACTCCTGTAATGGCGTCGCTTCATTGGCTGCCCGTTAAATTTAGAATATTTTTTTAAAACCCTTCTTTTGACCTACAAGGTCCTCAGAGGCCTAGCTCCATCCTACCTGGAGGAGCTAGTGACACCTTACCAGCCCAATAGACCGCTCCGCTCTCAGAATGCTGGTCTACTTGTGGTCCCCAGAGTTTCTAGGAGTAGAATGGGGGACCGAGCATTTAGCTACCAGGCCCCCCTGCTGTGGAACCAGCTCCCTGTCCAGGTATGGGAGGCTGACTCCATCGCTACTTTTAAGATCAGACTTAAAACCTACCTCTTTGAAAAAGCTTATTGTTACTAATTCTGTAGTTCCAGTTATTATAATAGACAGACAAATTATCATACTTAGGGGGTCGTCTAATCATTAGGTCACATCTTAGTTATGCTGTTATAGGCCAAGGCTGCCGGGGTCCGGAAACATGATCACCTGACAGGCCTCTGTCACTCCACTGGGTCATGGTTTCCTCTCCTCTTCTTTCCTGTGTAGTTTTTCTGCCCCCCCCTCCCCTCTCTATTTATTTACAGGTATCGCCGCCTTCGGAGCTGCATGATGACCTCCGGCCCCGCTGTATAAATAGTGTATTTTTGTGTGTGTTTCTGTGCTCTGTGCTCTGTGCCTCTCCTCTCCTCTCCTCTCCTCTCCTCTCCTCTCCTCTCCTCTCCTCTCCTCTCTCTTTACCCCCCCTCCCATCAGCAGGAGGGTCCCCCTACCTGAGCCTGGTCCTGGTTTCTTCCTGTTAAAGGGGAGTTTTTCCTGCCACTGTTGCTTGTCTGGGGTTAGGCCCTGGGATACTGGAAAGCGCCTTGAAACAATTTTGATTGTATAAGATGCTATATAAATAAAGATTGATTTGATTTGATTTGATTTGATTTTATTTTACTTCATTTAGATTTACAGGAACAAATGTCAATAAATAATATGGTGAATGAGCCAGTTTAAACATAGCAATTTTCAGTTGCTGGGCAGGTTGCATAACAGCAGCATAAAGCATAAAATACATTAAAACAGGGCATTCACTGAAATAATAATAAAACCTGAACATTAAAATCACACAGAAATTAATCTTTTGGTAAGGTTAACAGAGTGGGAGGTCTGGGAAGAAGCTGTTCCTCAACTTGATGTTTCTGCTCCGAACGATATACAGCCGCGTGCCTGAGGGGAGAGGATCAAAATGTGTATGGTTGGTAGGATCCTTCGTGATGCAGATGGCCCTCTTCCAGCATCTGTTGGTGGTAGGTGGTTCCTTTGATCAAATTCTAGAGCTAATGCATGCAAACAAGCACTCACCTCCAGGGATGCATGCTTTCATCAGGCCCAAAATCCATGCAGGGCCCATCTCCTCATGGGCGGAGGCTGCCCAGATGCTATGGTGGCTCTAGATGATCTCAGCACAATCACTGTGCTGCCCATTCAGACAAAATAACGTAGGTCTTTCAGGCCTTTAAAGTAATTATCATCAGAGCAATATGGACCAAAATAAAAGTATTTGCTAAGAAACTTTCCATTAATCAAGCACGATAGTCGGAGATTTGAAGACAATGTGCTGTTTCCTTCCACATCTAAAAAACATGCAGCCTCCTTAGTTCAGGTCACCAGGTAACTTATAAATTGAGTAAAAAGGTAAATCTTTTTGGTTGAGTGCAGGTTAGCTTAGCTCTGTATGAATGTGTTCTTGTGCGCTGGGTCCCCACAGGTGGAATTATGGCGAGGGTGAAACAGTGGCGCAGGTGGCTGGGGAGGGCCCCTGGAGGAACAAGTGTGATGGCATGAGTGCTGCTGAGTAGAGGGCTCCTAGCGCGGGAGGTTGCCTGCAGTCATGCGTGAGTGCATGGATGGATGGATGGATGGATGGATGGATTAATGAATGATGGAGGAGAGCAGCGCACATGAGCGATGGTGTGATGGAGCTGTGGAGAGGTCCAGGATGATAGCGGTGTTACCCTGAGTGATGGAGGAGAGCATGGAGCAGAAGCTCAAACCAGGCATGGTGTGCTACACATGGGGCTTGTCCACGCTGTCGACTGGACTGTCAACCTGACTCTCTGGACTTTGAAGTTATTTCTCCAACTTTAACAGCACGGAGCTGCATCGTGAACAACCGAACCCGTGTTAGCGTGACGCAAGCCCGTGTACATGGCTGCAGACATGGTGGCAGCTGCCTGGTGTGACTGACAGTAGGAGAACAGCTAAGCTGCAGCCCATGACAGGAAGTTGCTCTGGGGCAGGAGAGGGTTGTGCACATCCATGTACATTTGCAATGTTTTTCATTTGTTTTGCAAAGCGGGATTTAAAAGAAGACAGAGTAAAAGATGACACAACACAATTATTCAAAGCCTTTTCTATTACAATGGAAATCAGGAACTTCCTTTATTCCTCACTATTTTTTGCCCAATGTCATCACTCGGCCCTGGACAGTAAAATACCCATGAACATAAATGGGGTAAAGTCTGGATGCAGAATATGATCTGAAGTGCTTAAATCTGGGGATACAAAAAATATCCATGGGACAATTTCCCTTTAATACCACCTTGTTCCCTTTTGAGGAGGCAAAGGGGGTTGTCTAGGAATCACTGAATACAGAAGTGGCCAAAGTGTAATTTCACATCGTCACTGCCGTAATGACAAAGGATACTAACTAAAGTGGTTAAATCTGGTGGGGGAAATTGCATTATGGGACACTTTCCCATTCAACACCATTCCTCGCCCAGTCTGAGGAGGTAAAAGGGGTATTCAGTAAAAGCCCCTCTTTGTCAGAGACACTGGCTCGTGGGGATCTGGAAAGGTTTTACCATGACACAAGTGTTTTCATGCTCACTGTTACATTAAAACATGAGCACTGAAATGTTTTGTTTTTATAGTTTAAAGTAAAATTATTATAGCTGACAAAGAATCCATTTCAAAACCTAATACTAAACATGGCAACAAAGAGTTGAATAATAGAGTAAATGGAAATGGGTTAATTTGAGATTAATAAAATGTTACATTTCACATTACATTGTAGTTAAACATCGCGCAAAACTAATTTTAGAACAATAGCATATTTCATTAAAAAATGGTAATTTGTAGAATACATTTGTGTACATTAAATTCTGTAAACTGAATAAATTGCTGATTAAATGAATAGAATTTACCACCACTGTCATATAGGAACATTCTAAGATGCATTTGGATAAAATAAATGACTCAAATAAGGAAAAGAATAAAGGAATGCCATTTAATCCACTGATTTATGGCTAGTCTTTTGTCAGAAAGCAGCTATAGCCTGTTTTAGCTGTAATGATGCAAGTCCACACCTGAGAGACAATGCACAAACCTCAATTAAGAAAGCGTGCCTGTTATAGTTCTAGTGATAGAAAAAGCCAAAATGCGTGGTTGGATCTTTGAGTGTAATGGACGTTTTTGTCCACTAGAGGGAAACAACACACAGACTATTACCACAACGAGACAAATAAGCAGTACGAGCTATTTGACCAAGGAGTGAAGTACTGCGGCACATGACCCAGCTGAAAAGGTTTGGGATAAAGTCAGCCAACAGGTGCTCAGCACTGATGGGAATTGCTTCAGGAATGTTGGAAAACCACCCTGGGGGACTATGCGATGATGTGTGAGTGAATGCAAGAGTGTGCAGAGCTGTTATCAAAGCAACAGGCGGCTACTTTGAAGAAACAAAGATAAAGATTATTTTAGCTTGATTAGCACTTTTTGTGTAATACATGATTCCATATGTGTTTCTTGATCCCCTCACCTATTGATGGTCTTCATTTATGGATGAGGGGATTTATATGAAGTATATTTTACACAGACCTCATGGTGTGTGCTTTAACGTTGTTGTCTTTAAGCTGTCATCTGTAACTACGGGACATTTGAAGATACTTCCCTGTCTCTGATGCCCGAGGCACAATAACGATTCCATCGCTCTTGGCCATATTAGGATGCCATAACAAAGTACGTTCAAGGTTTTGACAGGAATAAAATTTAAATGAAAACAGCAGGAGGGCCCTTCCACAGGACAGCTGCTCATGTTACACACACACTGAGCCTGGGTATTCTGTTGATGGTATTCATTTATTTATTCATTTCTTATATAATTAAAATAGAATACCCAGTATGGTATTTTTAGACACTGTTCTGCACTAAAAACAAATCACTGTGTGTTCAATGTTCATGATAGTATTGGCTTCAGATAGTGCTGATCACAGCACACACACACACACACACACACACACACACACACACACACACACACACACACACACACACACACACACAGAGCAATTTAGCAGCAGTGTAAAATCCATACATGGAGATCAATAATGAAGCAAAATCTCCTGGTTCTGTGTTTCCACGATGGAGGACTTAAAGGAGAGCAGTCTCTACATTTTTATTCAAGAACTGCAGAATTAATATATCTTCCACTGCACGTGACTTGCTATCCATTAATTATTGATCGCCTGTTTCTATGCTAGTGAGACATAATTATGTTCTGTAATGTGAACCCTTCATCAAACTTAAACATTTATATTGCTTATCTTTCTGCCTAACCCCTCGGCTAAATTTTGTTAATTACACCAATCAAACCAGGCCGGGGAGGAATTCTTCTCTTTGCTTCGTTTAGAAAGCAGAGATGTTGTGTTTCTTTCCCGTTATCCCAAAGCGATCCGCTTCCAACACAGCAAATAATGAATAACTCATATCACATCACACTCACATCCCTTCTTTGTTTCATGCTTATGGGCCAGGATGGATTTTACTGCAAAAATTTAAAAAAAGTTAATGGGTAAACAAATATATTAATCTAACGTTACAGATTTCAAGGTTTGAAATGTACACGAAGAGCAAAACTGTTGCTTGGGGTCCTGGGCAAAGTCAAATCAAGCAAATATCCGAATATAGAAAGTAATTTTACACCTTTGTATTAATCAGTACTTTTCTTGTCATCTTTGGTCTGTCAAAGCTTTTTTATTGCCCGTCTGCATTCAGACTTCCCTTCATGTGCCGGGGACCACCACACACCAAAGTGAAGTCTGTCTGTGTGTCTGTTGGTGTCTTTAACTGGTCTAAGCGCGCCATCAAAATAAAAGAGTTTCTGTAGAGTTCCTGCAACATTAAATTCAACACTTCAGTCTTGGCCTGGCGCTTATGTGCTGGGACAGGGAGTCGACTCAAGACTGAAATTTCAAAGGAAAGATTGGTCATCTACTCAAAACACAGCCAGGAGAGAGCTATTTATAAAGTGACAGTTAACAAAATATAAATGCTTTAGCTTGATAAATTCACATTTAACCCTGATGAATTCACAAGTGGCGGTGGAGTCTATGAGCTGGAGTACTTCAGCTCAACGTTTCAGCTTTATTTGAATGTTTTTGGTCTACATTTGTACACTGATCAGCTCAACAACCATCATAGGACACAATAACTGTCCCTTTCTCTCAGGTGCAGTATGTTGTGGTCACATAAGTACATAAATGTCCGTATGCCTGTGGCCAAATTCTTGTGTTGCTGCTTTATTTTTATGTACTTTTCACTTAATTGTATTATCCAAGGTAAGTTTCCTGTGTCAACTGGACTGTTTTTCTTCTCTTGAAGACGTGTCGCCTTCTATCCAGAAGGCTTCTTCAGTTCTTCACTTGATTATATTCTTCTATTAAACTGAGCTCTAATTAAATTTCCTGTATGAGCTATGGCTCACTTTAGCTATGGATCACTTCACGGTTTGATCCCGAGCCACGTTGCAGTGTCTCTGCTCCTCCAGCAGGATACTGAACCCCTGCTGCATCTAAATGTACATGCGTGTGATGATGTCCAACTCTTATACGTACATTCTTATACTTATACGTACAGGAATCTATACCTTAAACCCAACATGTTAAAGGAAATGGAAAACCAAGAGCAGGTTGACAAAACAAAACTTTATTGATGGTTATTGATTAGTGGAAGAACCATAGTACATGCACATACAATGACTAGGTAGGAAGCCTTGTTTTGTACCACAACACCTACTGGAAGCAGAGCTTGTATAAAGTCATTGCAGAGTCAGACATTCAGCATAGTGAGGACGACGAGTCGCCCAGGTTCTGTGACGATGGTCACAGGCAGCACAAGTGGCCCCGAGCATGTTACTCCTGCCTTTTTATCTTCTTTTTTTAAATAAAGTGATGCATCTGAGAGGTTTCTATCAATCTGTTATAAACACAAAAAAGGAGATATTTAACACCACCACTAATTGGGGATATTGTAAACAGAGTACAGCACAGGAAGCAGCTTGGAGTGGCTGGCTTGCAATGCAGCCATAAGCTGAGCTCCTGGTGCCGGTGTAGCGCTTTTTAAATACACTACAGATTTATTCCATTAACTTGTATATTTACATCATAGATTTGCAGGTTCACAAATCATTTATAGTTCATATGTATTTAGTATTGTAATATTCAAACAGTTATTTTCCAAAGAGTAAAGTCTGAGCTCTACAAAGTAACAAAACCAATGTCACGTTAGGAATGACAAAAGATAACCAGAGGATACAAAACAGACTTAAAAAAGAAAGAAAGATTACAAACAGCACTGATATGTTTTGAGTTTATGTCAGAATTACAAGTTGCATGTACAAAGCAATACAGTTGATACCAATGCTTTAAGTGGAAATGAAATGCCCCATTATTTATATTTTGGCATGCATGGGTGGCCGGTACTGGCGTTTTATGTAACTTGCGCTCAAGAACAGCTAATTTTGCAGGAAAGGCAGAGATTACACACCTACGTTCCTTACTCGACACCCTTACTTTTTCATTTTGCTACATACCCAAACCTCAGACTTTCGCCCCCTTCCTCAATTCTGAGGGGAAAAAACATTAAATTCAACTTCCTCAGTCTTAGTTTGGCCACCCATCCTAAGCAGCTCTTCTGTACTTGGGTGTATTTGACTGTTCTGGATCATCTGACTGTATTTTAGTCTGAACGAGCACCATTTGAAGATTTTCACGTACAGATCCAACAATAATAAAGCTTTAATGCTGTTATGAAATGCAAAGAGAAACCAGAGTGGGAAGGGATGGGAGTGAGGGTGAGTGTGGGAGATCTGAGAAAACTCCTGGAACGCAGAGAAAACTCCTGCTAAGCCAGAGGGTATAATGCAGGCATGATGGCACCCGGTACTAAAGAATCCCCACTTAAAGCACTGGCTGACACTATGCAGCAAAAAGAAAAAAAAAAAAGCAAATGAAAAAGCATTGTTGATAAAAAAGAAAAACTGATGAATGAGAGTATCTACAATGTGAATACATTATTTCTAAAGAGATAATAAAAACTGGAGTATGATTTGATAGAAAATGAGATAGCTCGCCCTAACATCTGATCTAGTCATCTAAATCTAAAACATTAATTCATTGTGTATTTCATAGAAGACTTCACTGCACAGTTCAAATATAATACATTGTTATTGTATACTTCACCCCCCTCCATTTTAATTATGAAACAAAACCAAAGCAAAGAAAAATAAAATACATACAATGGCACTCGCCACTGCTTTATATATCTTTTAATTCTTTCCTGTAATATAAAATTCATCAGCTATACCAATGAATATTGGAAGATTATATTTACTGTATATATATAAAAACATTTTTCTGGATGGACAGCAATATGGGTATCGGTATGGAAGATTAGTGCCACACAACATCAGAGCCAGAGCGACGCAAATTGGACTTCCCTCCCCAGGGTCCCCACTTCCTCCAAAGTTTCTTCTTAATCTAACCTCTTCAATTGAGATTCTTTATTTTTAACTCAGATGGCCCTAATTCTTTACAGTATATCACAGCATGTAAAGGAAGCAAGTAAATAGGTCAACAGTTGCCATAGCGATCCTATTTTTTTCTTTTCTTTTTTTTTTTTTTTTAGCTTTTTTGCCTTATATTTTATATCTATGTATAAACTTGACTAAATGCAAAAACACGCCAGATATGTCCATCAGAACCTTTGGCTTTGAGTCATGTAAGTTATCACGTTATTAAATCGGTATGTACATCCAGAAGAGTGTGTTTACTAACACGTCTCCCTGAAAACAAAGATAACTATACATCTCTAAACTACGGAGGATGGGAGTAGCCATGATTCCTGGGTTTTTACATAATTTACTCTTTTGAGTTTGAGACAGTTTACTTTTTGTATCTTGGGAGACTGACGTTAACACTTTAAACACTGAAGGTCTTTCATTTAACCACCTGAATGTCTGTGGGTGATTTCATTGTTCAATATCACATTAAATAGGACTAGATTAAGGTGTTACCCAGCAGGAATAATACTGAAAAAAAACAGAAGCGACAGTAGAACCTTTGTGTTTCATACCAGCAAGTGGTTTCCTAGTTTCCGACAAAGCTGCATCGTGTTTAACAGCAGTGTCATAAATACTTACAAATGGACAGGAAGACATTTTGGTCTTCGTACACTAAAAAAACCCAAAACCTCAAGAATTGGAGGGTATAAAGGGAAGTGCATGTATCATGGCCGCCCCCAGCTTCTCAACAATACCCAGCTGGCCAGGAAAAAGGTCACAGAACAACTTTATGTTTTTGTTCATTGTGTTGTTTTTTTTAAAAGGCTTGTTTGATTCCTTCTAAACTAAAGCAAAGAAAAAAAAAATCTTGACAGAGAACGAGAGAGAAAGTAAAACAACAATTGACGAGCAGAGTCACTTTAACACTCTTACAAAACATAAAAACCCGAAAAAAGTGTGACTACTCTGTACAAGCCCTAACAATTTGGGTCTGATAAATATTTCCTCTGTGTCCTAATTGTGAATCTAGCAGCTCTCTATTATTACAGTTGAAAAACCTCTACAGCTGACAATCTAGGTTTAAATCTTTAGAAATTAAAAACCCACAATATCAAAATACACAGCACAAAATATCTGAGGTATAAGATGAAAAATATCAGCTGTTTTATTTTATTCTTTTTTTTGTACTTCTCTCCTTGGAGATGCTGAAATGATGCACAAACTGCATGTATTGCAATACCCAGGCCTCAGTAACATGTCTCCTCTGGTAACTCTCACTCACTCTCACTCACTCACACACTCACTGCCAAACACTCCTGCTTTCTTTCTTCATCAGAAGGTTGAGTTTGGGTGGCGATGTGGTTAATAGGGTGCGAAGCGGCTGTAGCCTCCCCGGTATATACTAGCTTGGAGAGACGACAGCACTAGCCCCACGTCATCAGCGTGGCTCCGAGTTTTGGCATCTGTCAGTGGGGCGAATGCATTCTGAAACACATCCATGCACGGACATATGCAACGTTACACAAACACACACACAAACGCACATCCGACAAATGAGGGCGAAAAACACATTTGCACTGGGGCGCACGTATACACATGCTCATCACGCCCCTTCAGATTTTAATGTTGCTTTACCGTATATTCCACTGCACACCCATGGAGGATGAAAAGACCAATGTTGTCATGCAGCAAGCACATCAAGACGGTTCATGCCAAGGCCACATGCCAACAACTATGCGAAAGAAATCAAGTTAATGCAACCAAAAACAGGTCCAGGAACCAATGCACCACATACATAAAGCTTCTAACAGAATTTATAAATAGAGGTTCACCTACAGTAGTGATAAACATATTACACCCCAAGCGAGCTTATTTTCATTTAACACGCATGTATATTCTGTAGTTTGATCTATCAATTCATTATCTGCAGTCCCCCGTTTAGAGGGGATTTCATAAGCTTCAACTACATTTCTACATTTTTATTAGATACTGTAAAAAAACATGTATTTTCCTCCCAACTTAGTTATTTTGCCAAAGCTCAAGTTATCTTCACCTTCTATGAGTGACCACATGTGGGTACTCATGGCACCAGCTGTCACTGTCACGCAGGCAACAGCAGGTGTCGACTCATTACTGCCACTGCGGAAAATACGGCTATTATATTGACCCTCTCAGCCATTCGATGCTAAGAGTGTTATTTTGGCAGGCAGATAACTTGTTTTGCTTATAAAGCTACCGTGTCTCATAGAGACAGGTGTGAGTGTCGCATAGAAAGGTGCTGGTTAGCCTGAGAGATGTTGATGAAGATGGAGAGGGTGCTAATGGTTTTAGGGATGAGGCCTGGTTATGAGAATGTGGTCGGATCGGATATATGCAGAAACTAAATAAATAAAAGGAGATTTGGTTCAATCCCAGTGTGAATGCTACTGTTAGAGAGCATGGACCTTTCCAACCATTACCAAGCACGAGGCTTTAACTTGGCTAACACATGAACAACATCTGAACTTGAATATGGGATTAAATATGAGTCCCTAACACAAACTGTTGGTATTTGTGACCTACATTCTATTCATTGGGAAATGCAGAAATGTGATGGTGGATAAAAATGTTTGTGCCTATTGTGGCCTGGAGGCATTTGCAGCACAGACATTCAATAGGAGAGGAAATATGTATTTAAGTTGACATTACTCTGACATGGAAACATATAAATTGTAAGTAATTATCCAGTATCGCAGGGTTGGATAGCCCCCTTCTTTTAAGCAACAGTCCAACCAGCTTTCTTACTTATCCCTTTCCTCTCTCACGACTATCCTGCGGCTGTGGCACCACAAGGGATTTAATTATCAAAATGACTAATTATTTCATTACTAGGGAGTGCGGGGTGAGGTGGTATGCACCAAATTAGAAATATAATAACTAACATGGACTGGGCTGCCAAGGCATGAAGACATTCATCACCTTTTACAGGCTGGATTAATGTGTCATTTGGACTGCAGTTAGCAGCACAGACAAATTCAATTAAGTTTAAGTGAGGAGATGTCAGTGCTGCAAAAATATGCTCATATGTAGACGGGAGAAAACAGAATGGGAAGGATGAGAGGGATTCATGTATATGTGTACACATAAGCAACAAGAAAAATATTGGTCTTTGTGAAGGAGGGCTTCAGAATTCTATGTACATACATTAATTTCCTTTGTAGTTTTGATGAACTTGCTTAGTAGCCTTAAAAAAATGTTGTAAAATGGCCATTAAATTCAATGACAGGAATTTTAAATCAAGCCTACACAAAATTAAAAGTCTTTTTTCCGTGTTTTCCAGTCATTTCAAATTGGAAATGGGTCTTTTTGTTATCAGAGGGTAGGGTTCTAAGAGTCATTAATAAAACAGAGGCAAGATTAAGCGCGCATTGCTAACCTGGACAATGTGGTCTTTGAAACCTTAAACTTTGTTTCTTGGTCATGGGTAGGCGGGTGTCAGACAACAATAACTGTACAGATAGATTTAAGACAACTACTGGAAATGTATAAAACGGAGGTGGGGTGATGCATGCTATGAACAGACACCCTCCCAAAAACCACAGGTTAATAGTAGATGATAGTCTTACCATGGCACCAACGCTGTATGTGGCTGCTGGAGTGAGTGTGTGGTTGTAGGGGTCGGCAGCATATACTCGTCCGTAACTTGAAAAGGGGGAGAAAAAAATAGACATGTTACTATGACTGTGTATTATGGCTATACAAAACAAAAGTTTAAATACATCAGATACTGTACACCTACAACTGTATTTATAGTAGGAAACCTAGAAAAAACACTTCTGACAACCAGCAAAACACTGACAACAACTGCACCGCTGTTGTTTTTTAAAGATCTCTAATGTATCTTTTTCTGAGGAGGAGTTGAAGTAATAAAATCTCACCTAGCATCGAAGAAAAATGTAAAGGATTTCTCTTTTGGGAACACAAAATCGTTCAAGTCATCCAGTGGCCATGAGCCAATTTAATTAGGATATGTCGTGCATGTCTGGGCAGATGATAGTTAAAATAATTAGAATTCATCTGCTCAAGAATTCTGCGATGCAAAGAAAAGAGCAGTAGTGTGGCATTCTACTGCATAATCTCAAGGCTTTCGGTCAAATACTCAAAAAAAAAAATGCCACTAGAGTTTAGCTAAGAACGTGCCAGACTTCTACAAACTACAAAGCCTTTGAGGAAATACACTAAAACATTTGATCAAAGTATGAAAAATGAATTTTCTATTTTTAGTGATCCACAGCACTCGTGCTCTGCCCAACCAGTCCACTGCCCCCATCCTCCTCCATGTCCTCGCCCATTTCATGATAAGAACCAATCAGGGGCCAGAGCCTGTGCCTATAATTGAGCTGATTTGCATAGTAGCCCAGTGGTTGAAGCGATTAGAAGTTAATCCCGATTAGTTTTGGACATTGCTATTCACTATGC